>NC_134402.1:143288401-143375901 GCF_038048845.1 Mixophyes fleayi
CATTGGCTGAGAAGATTGTGACTCTGCCCACTCCATAGAGATCTATGGACACTGCCAGATGTGAGTGCATACACACTGCAGAATTGGAACAGCATCGTTCCATCCTTGAATGAGATTTTTAGTCCAATTTAATAATCAAATGAAACGATACATTGGGCTTTGGAAAGATCATCATTCATCATTGCAGTGTACACACTAATGTGATATCGGGCCGAACGGTCGTTTATCAGGTGATTGGCCTGATGATCGGCTGAGAACACTGTAGTGTGTACCCAGCCTAACTTTTGTATATTTGAAGCACTCCATTAACACTTTATTGATTTGTAATGTTATTGTGACTATAAGTTTTGACCACGTTGTCCATAATTACTGTGTGTTGAATTTGTCATTTAGGCTTGGCTCCATCACATCTTAGTTTATTGTATGGTGTCAGCATGCATTGCAATACAATAACAGTGAAACATTGAACAAAAAATGTAAAAGTCCATAAGCAAACATTGAGTTGTAGCGACCACTCGGCCCTGTAGAGCTTCCAATCTTCAGAACAAGATTACCTGCTAAATACCAGCTGTTGATATTACTTATTGACCCAGGCAAACATGATTCAACTTGTATAGTTTAGTGCCGGTTGCTAGGGTCAACAAGTCAAATGCTACAGAAGTTTTTTCAAATAGTGCTACAAAAAAGTAAAAGGTATTTCTTTCTGTCTATGCTGCTTTTTAAGGGTATTACAGGAAATACTGTGCAAAGGTGCACCTGCATCCCTTTCTGCCCATCCACGGTGCCTGTGGTAACCAGTGGGTTCTGTCTTTCTAGCAGGAATGAGGGTATCTGGTAGAAACAGTCAAAGCATGTGCTAAATTTGTTACCATGAACTTAAGCCTTTTAGAGCTCCTGTATCATTCTATGGTGGCATGTCCGCAATTTATTGCCGAGTCTAGTATTTTATGCATTGACAGCAGTTTATGTGGTACTTTTCCGTTAAAATGAAACAGTCTGTTCATCGTATGGTTTGATAAGCTTACATTGTACAACATTTCCTTCCAAGTAATATTAGAATAGTGAAGAGATACAGCTATCTCAAAATCTTTATTTGAATGGGCATTAATGCAAAAAACAAAACAATTTGACAGCAGTCAGCTGGCGCATCATGACCGCGGTGGGGAGCTTGTCGCAGGTCCCTTTTGGTTGCTATGCAGCCAGGGAAAATCTTGTTGGTTGAGGTGGAGTAAGGTGTGAGATGTCCCTTTCAGGGGGAGCTAGAGGAAAAGCCTGGCATTAGTGGATTGAGGGAAGAGTGAAAGTTCTCATGTCCAAGGCTTGTGCAACACATAAAAGGGGAAGACACATGGAGGTAACCCCACACAGTAGTGATTTAGGTAAAAAATGGGAGTGGTGACACTTGGCATCTGATGACCGTGCACTGGTTTAAGCCGTGACCCATAAACCTGGTTACGACCCTCCCTTTGAGGATGTGATGATTAATAAATAGAAGGCTGTAACTATATTCTCTCCATTGCTGTTTGTTGTGCCAATTACCATGGGTGTCCTTGTGGTGTGAAGTGAGGGATGAAGGGATAGATAGCTTCTCTGTCTAAGGTCATGTTTATAGTGACATTTGGGAGTGTGTTAAATAAGTTGTCTAATATTAATTATGCAAACTGCCAATTGAATCACAACATTAGACCACAGTTGCTTACTCTCCTAGAATGCCCAGGAGACTCCCAATTTAGGAAACAACTTTACAGACTCCTGATTGGTCAGACAGGTTTTCTAAAGAGCACTTGCCTACTAGATGCTGGGCAGGGATGTCGCATGATTTTGCAGATGGTATCATCAAGTCATGACCACTTCAGTGACCACCATAAGGGCACAGTGTGATGATGTAATTAACAAAATATTATACACTTTTTAACAAAAAGACAAAAAATCCAGCGCTGCCCTTACAATGGTAAATGCCAATTCCCAGGGCTTAGCATTGGTCCACTAGTGTAATCCACCACTTTCCCCGACATTTAAAATCCTGAAAGAAACGTAAAAAAGTTATACTCCTTCCGTGGACTTCTGGAGACAAGTGATAAAAAAAACTTCACAGCTATTGTGCAGTGTTTTTACAAACATTATAATGAATTAAAACATATAACATATGGGGTAAATACTAAAATATATTTAGGAGCCAAATAGCCCTTTTTTTGTGAGGCAGTAAAGCCACATAGCAATACAATTCTATACATCAGTCCCAGTAGAGACAATTTAAAAATGGACAGGCTTACAGGGTTACAAAGGAGGAATAGTGAGAAGATATGAGACAGAAAGGCAGGAATTCAGTTGTTAATCTTTAAAATCAGTTTCCATGGACGCTTTGCTGTTGGAATTGCGCACTTGTGCAGAGAACATGTTTTGATATATAAATGGCCACAAAGGGGGGACATTCATTTAGCTGCTGAGTGCCTCTGGTGTGGTTGTGAACGCATTCCGCTGCGATGTAACATTGCAGATTTCTCGAGGAGAAATCAGCTGTGTTGAGGTTCCATAGTACCTGAAGATGTGTGCAACCGCGATGTTTGGCAGAACATCGTGGCTAATAGAATCCCCCCATCCCCCTTAGAGCCATGTACAAACATAGATGACTGAGCCAGGGTCATGCAAGGGCTATTGTGACAGAGTATTTATAGGACATGTCCATATATTTTACTGAAGTGTACGTGGGTTTTTGTGGGTAAATGCGATTGAGCACACTTTGCACAGGGGTGGGCAGACATGAGAATTGAGTGCCTTCCTTACCATGTGTGCAGTTATGCAACCATCTATAAACCTGATCTCTGACCGGATTTGTTTTTTTTTAATTATTTTGTCTGGATACATAAATGAGAGACGGGTGAAGGTTTTGGTGCAGCAGGGGGCTACTTGTAGATGCTCTGACGTTCCTGCTGGTTGCTTCACATCAATCTTTGTAGAAATTGGCACTTTTCCTATTATGTTAATTATGGCTGCACTACCTGGTTAGGGAAACTAAAACAAAAAGTAAACATTTGCTAAGTCTTTTCAATACCTCTCGCAGCCCTGGCCAAAAACTGCAGTGTGAAGGGGTCACGGATGCCGCCTTCATCCGCACGTCATTTCGCAATTGGTGAATGGTATCGAATTGCCAGTTCTGCATTATAGAACCAGTAGAGCCCATAATGCAATGGCTGCATGTAGCAGTTTCAAGACCATTGCACTAACTAGACAGAAAAACACTACAACTATTGGTAATAAACCCCTGTATTAACAAATATTTTACTTTTCTTAACCAGTATTTGATAGAAACAGCACTAATGGGCATTTACTTTCAGGTGTTCTAAGAAACCTAAATGAGTATCATACAGAAGCATGAAAGCATAAACGTACTAGTAGTAGGCTGTGTGCTTTGGTGACCGCTTCACTTTCCTTCACAACTCTATTGATCGTGAACACACAGGAGGTGATTCAGAGTCCAAAGTAAAAAATTATATGCGTCTGCTAACAATTCTTCGTTTGTATTATGAGTTACACACATCTTAAGAGGTATGCTACCTATAGATTTCCACATATTTGCTCCTGGCAAATCACAGCAGTCAAATAGATTATGAGAGAAAAACCTCCAACACCTGGGATATAGCTTAGAGATAAGGTAACTATGCAAGAATATCTATTATTCTTACAAGTGTGTATGTATGTGTATATATCTTAGAAAGAGAGGTATCATAACATTTGGTGTATTTGTCAGCTGCTTATTGTTATTGAATAAAAAATAATACCTGGAAATGTAGGAGGTGGGTTATCAAGCAAAGAGATCTTTTCAGGAAATTCCTTGATTTCATAAGTGATGAACTGTACGTTCAGCTGACTGATTCAGGATCCTTTGAAGGAAGAACATAAGCTGCTTATCATCCAATACATCAGTCATTTTCATTGTCCGCAAAAAAAAGAAAAAGGTATGTTTTTAAGCTCTTTTTAACAGGCAAGAATGTTCCTGTGCACCAGCCTGAGCACAGGTAAGTACAGAATATTTATTTTGTTTATACAGAGAAATACCTTACAGTGTTTCATACTGTGTTCTTGACAGGGCCGTCTTTCCGACTGGGCACGATGGGCAGGTGCCCGAGGCCCCAGTCGGACAAGGGGGCCAGAGGCAGGGACTCCTGTAAAGAAAAAAAAAAACAAGCAAAAAAAACAACTTACCTTTTGCGGTCACCTGACCGTTCAGGTCAGGTGACCGCAAATGTTTGCATTCCACTATTTTCAAAACCCAGCTCCACTTTTGCTTTTTAAAAGGGTCACAGCAATATTTGTGACTCATTTAGTTTTCTGTAAAATCAAAACTATATCGGAACTGAGGCATGAAGGAGCTCTACTGAGGGTGAAGATGTGAAAGGGGAGGAGACTTACCTTCCCTTGTTAACCATGTCTCTCCTACTTGCTTATCCTCAAGTGCCCACCCAAAAATGACTGATTATCTTCAGCCTTTACCATGGGAATACATCAAGTTTAAAACTTTACTACCTTTTTTAGTTTCTGTTTTTTATTTATTTTTTAAATTTGGAGAAAAACTGTTCTCTTGTTTTAAAATGAATTTCAGTTTATACATCTCCCTGTCACAATTTTGCACTCCCAAAAATATTGCGTTCCCCCATTAGGGGATTAAGGCCTTGGAAATTCATATTTGACATTGAAATGGATAAAAAAGGACAAACATTTATATGTTTTTACGCTATGTTACCTATCCAACATGCTACAATACATTGTGCATCCACTGAGCGTCCCATGTACCACATTGCTTTGCTGTCGATCTTCGGTCTGTGACAATCTTGTGCTATTTATATTTACTTTTTTTTGGTACAAATGTCAAGGGTCTTGGGGACCCCTGACCATGAGGTCGCAAAGATAACGCTCCAGTGATAACAATCTTGTTAACTATACGGGCTGCCACAGCCCTAGGGGTTGCATAAGGCCCCGTTGCTTTTTTTTTCAGTTTTAGGTGAGAGCCACCTGCCTTTTCAATCCATTATTGCATGCCCAACATAGAATACTACATTGTGCTAATTTTATGGAAGACCATTTTATTTTTTTGTTTCTTTTTTTTAACTCCATGCCACTCTATTGAGGTTATGTCACGTTGGAAGGATACTTAAAAAGACACATTTATGTTTGTCTTACATGGGTATTTGTAGGTATATAAATGTACTTACCTACATTACATGCACCATTGTTTGTACAACATTCAACACATTAAAAATATAGGAAGACTCCAGGATATTCGTAAAAAAAAACAAAAAAACATCCATTTGCAAGAGGGCAGAGGTTCCGCGACCACCTGCTAATCAGAAAATACTTAACGCTCTCCACCCCTTGCATTTGTTAAATGTATCTTGTCCCACAAAACAATATTGTTTTTGTATAGAGATGGGATTTGAGGCGCATGAGTGCATATAGAGTGTATTTATCTAGGAAAGCCCTGATCCACCTAGCTCCTTCCATCACATCATGCAAACATTTGTACAACCACACATACCTCAATCATAACAGCCAGATCCATGTGCTTCTTAATAAACAAAAACTGGTTTCTGCAATAGTAAGCACATAATGTCACAATAAGATATGCACTACTGGATATCACATTCAGAAATGCTCCTTAATGCCCATTGGTAGTGCAGAAAATACTCTGACACGTCTAACTCATCGGAATGGTTTGTCCACGATGTTATGGCTGCCTCATCGGTACTTTTATGTGACTTGTACGTGATCATTTTAGCAACTACACAATATCTTCTTCTAAAACCGTTCTATTAACACTGGCTCCTAGAATATACTGTAGGCTTTACCATGGGCATGGCTATGAGAGAAGAGGGGTTATGACAGTCCTCACCACAGTTAAATTGAGAAGAATGCAGCTGTGTATTAAACATTAGATGAGTCTGTTGAAAGCACACTAAATGCACACATGTCTGCTGCTCCTGGGCCTAATATTCCCTGTGGCCGTTTTAAAGGCTTTCAAATCACACAAGCTAGTTTATTGCAGTGCTCGGATTTTTGTCTGCATGCACTAATTGTTTTCAGGAGTCACTTGGGTTAGCTGTTATAAAAACACTGAAAGCTTTTTAAATTTACCTTCCTTTTGTTGTTCTTCTAATCTGTTTAATGCACCTGAATAGAAAGATTGGTTAAAAAGAAGAAATTCTGCATTAATCAGCTGCTGCATGAGTCTTGTTATTTTCATAGCCTTTCAGGTGCTATTTTGCATTAGAATTGATCTCATTCTTCATTGAAAAGAAGGAAAGTCTCAGAGTACCTTTCTATCCCATTTATGTTTTGTTTTTCAAAATAAAGTCTATTTTTGCCATCTTTAAAATACAAAAATTAAAATGAGATATTGTACTGTTTGAGCCAATTGATTGCATATAATGTGCCTTTCCAACACCATGAAATTTTGTGTATATATTATGTTAACACTTCCATCAATAATATGTGCTCACTTTCTCTTTTATGCTCTGCATTAAGCAGCCTCGTTGGCATATTGACACTTCACAGAGCTGCCTACTGATGTGGGTCCACTAATCACGAGCATTCTCTCTCTTTCCCAAGCCTTCTACTCGTGTTGTAAGTTTAGGAAGAAGAGAGACTGGCCCAGAGATGCCACTATAGCCTCCCAGGCCCCACTGTTCTGATATAAAAAGAGCAGAGAAGGGCCTCTTGTGAGCATGCGAGGTGCAGCCAGTTCCACCACTGGAGAGAAAGAGACCCTTAATATGTGAGCAGTGCATGGTGTCTGCGTTATGAACAGTCAGTGCCTAATCAGCATGACTGAGATCTCTGTCACAGACCCACCTCAGTAGGCAGCACTCTATGGCACTCTGTCGGCATGCTGTTACGGTTTCTAACAGGCAGTCTGAAAGAGTTAGTGAGCAGGTATTCCAGAAACGGAGATAAAAAACCTAATGGACGTTATTCAATACACCTATAATAAAATTGTGAAGACTTTTTAGCATCATTCTTATTTTTTTTTCTTGTTTGAAAAAAAAAATAAAAAAAATTATAAAACCTATTCAATTTATTACATGCGTGACTTTCTCACCATGCAATACATTGCATCACTCGAATCTGCTTTCCTTCTTTAAAGTGGCAAAAAGATTCAGGAAAAGTGGGGTTTAAGCACAAATATCTCTAATTGAAATATACATTCTGTTTTCTATAGACCTGCTCTGATGTCCTCTTGATAATTGCTATCCCTGCCATCAATTAATTGAATTGCATGGCAGGATGATACCCACACACACTGTTATGCCTGGCGGATCACTCTGTTAGACGCTTACTACAGCCCTTCAAATATCGTGATTCTGCTTAGTTGACTTTAAATTAGCTGCCAGCAAATAATAAACGTTTTCCCACGCTGGCCACTTGTGATTGGCTGAGTGGTGGAGGGGAGTTCTGCTCAGTGTAGATCACAGTGAAAGAGTGTCCTGGTCACAGTCGTTTAGTGATTGACAAATGTAGAGTGCAGTAATTCTATCCCCATTCTCTTGCCACTATGACAGCTCAAGATGGAAGGACAGATTTTTTTTCTCCATTGAACTATAGTGGGGCAAAAAATAAGAAAGGAAAGAAGATTTTATTCTGTGTTACTGACATTTTAACAATGGGTTGGGGAAGTTTTTTATTCAGTTAATTTTCTAAAAGTTTGTGTGTGTTTGGCCTGTTTTTCAGCCATTGTGGTATAATGGATAGGAGTCTTTGGAACCTTTGTCCATTATACTGGTGCCTGTGGTATTCTGCCAGACACTTTCGATAGCAATGCTTCTACACCGAATTCCCAATTTTCATTAACCTGTCCACTGATGGTCACCAGGTGTGTGCTGAAAAGTGTGTGGCTGGTTCTCACTCATGGGTCTTTCCGTTTCACAGTCAGTCAGCCCAGGCTGTTTGCTGGGGGTGTATTTTTTTATTTTTTTAGTAGAAGCGCTTTCTCATTGATTCCAATGGTCCATTTATTTCAATGAGGTTTCCAGTGTGTTGAAATTAATTTGACTTTTTACTTTTTTCCTGATTGCCAAAGTGTCTGGAGAACAGTCACTTCTTTTTAGTAATTTGAGATTGATCAGAAGAATTATGAGGCTTGAAATGGAGTTTGCCTAGTAAACTTAATTTCATGGCGATGAAAAGGTCACATGCAATCTGTCTGAAAAAAAAAACCCAGTACGATCCAACTATGACTGCCTTACTCTCCATGGTCCAGCAATCCCTGTCATTTTCAGAAATGCAGTATATTGTCCATCACGTGCAGAAGCGAGCAGAATAATAGAGTGTGCACTCATGATGGATTGGAATATATACATATCCTTTATGCGCTATATTAGGAAATCAATTGTGTGTGTTATCAAACAATTGATATACCATTAAATCAGTTTATACTCATTTTATTATAGACCTGAAAACAAGGAGAATCACATTATTCCTGCTCATCAGGTCAATCTTGAGTACAGCTACAGAAGGACACAAATTTATTTATGAAAGGGTGCAAATTGCTTTGTAATTACATACTATTATAAGTAGCAATTTTATATGACTGTGAAAGACAGATTTGGTAATTTTTGTTTCCAATTGAAAATAAGTGTTTTTAAGAAATAAAGTGCTTAAGCATACACATTTAATCTAACTTCATTATATTTTCTGATAACTGCTTGTTGTTGCTGTCTTGTACATTGGCCCAAGTTAGCATGATGGATGTGTCCTTATTTTCTGGGTTAAAATCCTTTGACTGTAGCTGAAAATCCAATGTAATACAGTTGCATTCATGTAACTTGTGACCGCCTGGATCTTCAAGTCAGATGTTGTGTTACCAGATTAAGTGAACACATTGTGTATCTTGTATATAGATGTACAGTTTGTTCTTGGGAAGCTAGAGCTCATTCTGAAAAAAATGTCATGTAAATGGGCAGAAAAGAAAAGCACAATGGGTATACAGAACGGTCTTCATTTTTAGGAAAATGAGATTTATCCCTTGAAAATGTTCTTATTTTTCAATATTGCTAACAGTATAATTACTCTTTTTCTGTTTATTGAATACAATTCTTTTTATGTTCATTATCTGACCTTAGGTTTATATGTAAATCTTTATTAGGCTTGAGCGGTAAAAATGGAAGAAAACATAACTGCATTCAGTAGACATGATGGAGGTTGTAATTTCGGCAGGACTTCCACTACTGCAAAGGTGCAGCAGCCTCAGGGCCAGTAGGTGATGGAGCCCATGTAACTGCCATACTCCCTGCAACAATGGTAGTTCTACCACTGACTGTACCCACAATCATCTGAGAGGAAGCACAGTGAAGCCGAAACAGGGTAGCCCAGCAATAGTGTCCCACCCCTGGTTGTAGTTTACCAAGTCTTACCTAGATTGCACTGATTATCACATGCCTACCTGTCCCTGCCTTCAGATGTTGGCAATTATGACACACTGACTCTAGTCCCTCAAACCACCACCCTAAAAGTAGAGCTGTGATGAGATCTCTTAAATATTGTATAAATTAAAGTATGTGCAGTGTGGGTTTTTTTAATTTCTGTTTTTTATTATCCAGAAAGCGGCAGTGATTCTATAATACATAAATGAACTATAGTGTTGGCTTATTTTGGAGACTGTTATTGCCTTCATGTTAAAATAACAGAATATTGTCTTTCCTTGCAGTTTGTGGGGATATCCATGGACAGTTCTTTGACTTGATGAAGTTATTTGAAGTCGGAGGATCACCTGCCAACACACGTTACCTCTTCTTAGGAGACTACGTTGACAGAGGATACTTTAGCATTGAAGTAATTACAGTATCTTACTTGAATAAGTTATTTGTCAGTATGCAGAACCGCAAATGTGCCATTCAGTTATTGGAGTTTGTTTCTTCATAACTTTCATGTTAAAGTTGACCTTTTAACTGCACACACTTGCACATTAGACAATTCTGAACAGACAGCATATATAATCATATTTACTGTGTAGTACAGCTGCATAGTATCTTCTATATTGACCTGTTTCATATACCTGCTTGGATCAAGCTATCCTCTTAATTGCTACGTATATTTATGAGTATTAATGACCATATGTGAAGAGCTGACAGGAACATACTTACTATGCTCCTAAGAAACTTTCTGTGACATCATCAAAATGTAGGAAGCTTTGAAGACAGCCTGATTGTCTCTGAATGATCACATAAGATTAGTGTCAAGCTTTACAGCCCATCATAACAGCTAATTTAAATAATACCTAGGGCATTTTAGAAGGAATTTCCGGATAGAGGTATTTAGTTTTATAATTTAGTTTGAAGCTGTGTTTGAAATAAACTATTGCGAATTAAGCTGGTAAGTTGTCCAAGAGTTTACCAATCAAGCTGTGTTCTTTTTTTTCAGTGTGTGCTGTACTTGTGGGCCTTGAAAATTCTATATCCCAAAACTCTGTTTTTACTCCGTGGGAATCATGAATGTAGACATCTAACAGAGTATTTTACCTTCAAACAAGAATGTACGTATATCTCATTACTCCATTTAGGACATTTTCACAGGAATTCGATAATTAGGCACAAGCCTGTACCTACATGTAGGAAAAAGGCACATGGGTCATTGTAGCTTCTAGCTTTGTCCATTAATGATCCACTCCTACCAGCTCTAGGCTGGTATCAGACAAGGGTGAATCACTGCTTCATTGACTGGAGTGATGAAATGGAGCTTGTAGATTGAATGAGTTCAAGTTGTGAAACAACAGTGTAGGAGGGACTCGCCCTCATGTAATACTAATCTCATGACCAGTTCAGCAACTACAATGTGCAAGTTTATTTTTGGTGTGTTATGCAATAGCTAAATTCCTATTATGCACCCTTTTCAGCACCTGTCCTACCAAATATATAAAGGTATCTTTTATAGTAGTGCCTTATTCACACCAGTTCTCACTTTGCTAAGATGTTCTATTAGGCTTATTCAATAAGATGTCCTAACCTGTAATGCTTATTAAAAAATGCACTGTACATTCTTTCTTATACAACATTTAAATTGTTTTCTTATCAGTAATTTATTATAGCAATTAACTGTTGGTTTTCCAATGATATTCACTTAAAAGGCTACTTAGTCATTAAGTATTATGACTTTACATAATAAAGGTCATTTATCAACAAAACATGCACGAGTTCAGAGCAATTCATTATGGTAAATACACTTGCATAACTTGATAGTAAGTGGACAGGATGCAAGAGAATGGCCTGCTCTACCAGGAGTCCAGAAGACCTACCCAGAATTCAGGAAGCTCCCAAACATTTCAGGAGAGTTGGCATGTATAATAGAAATGCATTGTCCCAAATAACATGCGTCTGCTACATAATGCACCCTACTGAAAGCACAGACTGGTTTATGTCACCTCAGACACCACCATTTTTACATTTTTAAACAAAGATTGAAAAAATAATAGGTTAAGCTTACTTTTTATTAGTTATTCATTTTAAACATTTCAGTAATTTTAACAAAAAGTCCCAAAATCATGAATAACCAAAATAGTGTGATGTGTATTTTGCTGTGTATGCCTAACAACCACTTTTATTTAATAATTGGCGACCATTTCCTTGGCTTAACTAGCATTCTTTTGCTGAATTTTAATGTGTGATTTCATCCCATCAATGAAAGGTAAAATAAAATATTCGGAGAGAGTGTATGATGCCTGCATGGATGCCTTTGACTGCCTTCCTCTGGCTGCTCTGATGAACCAGCAGTTCCTGTGTGTACATGGTGGCCTATCTCCAGAAATCAACACTTTAGATGACATTAGAAAAGTAAGTGCTAATAATGGAAACCTCAAAACTTCAGTCAATATTTGTGCTTTTATTACAGTGTTGGACAGGGAATGCATTAAGGATTGACCATAGGCCTATTAGAAGAGCTTATGTTACCTGTTAACATAGTGCATCTTTGAATATGTCATGTGTCCTGCATAAAATTGCTGGCGGTATAGTTTATGCAAACTGGACGCTATGAGGTTGGCAGCTAGACACTCATTTGGTCAACATTCAGAAAGTCAGCAACATTAGGTCGACAATTCAGATGTCAACTGTATTGTTAGGTCGACAATTCAAATGTAGACAGTATTATATGGTTAGTGATATTATTGTCGACCTAATAATACTGTCAATGTTGTTATTGTTGACTTTCTAACCCAGTCTTTATTGTGGTGTTTAATATATAAATGTTGATCATGTTACATTGAACATATGTATTACACCCGACTCGACATACTGGTATAGTAAAGCACAGCCATAAGAGGAGCTGCTTGTGCACATGTCCCCATACCTACTCCGAGGCTCCAGATAGGCCATATTTCTCAGTGATACACCTATACCACTAACTACATTAATTTGTAGTAAGGAAATATAGACACACAGAGGGAATTAATAATAATATTATTATTAGCCTTTATTTATATGGCACCACAAGGTATCTGCAGCTCTGTATATAATACAAACAGTTGACCATAGAGGGTAAAACAGAACAGTAAATGAGTAAAACCAAGCCTCCAGTGGCTCCAAGCATATCAAGTACAGAGAGGTTGGAGGTGGAGAAGTGGAGTAGAGACAGAAGGTAAGACATCCCTGCTCATAAGAGCTTACATACTAAAGGGAGGGTAAACAGACCACAGGCACAAGTGAGAGTCAGAGGAGAGGGAACAGATGCAAGAGGAGTGCATACAGGGAAGAGGGAGGTGAGGAGAAGAAGCGTGGAGAAGGTTAGGTGGATGGCTGGTAGGCTTTGAGGAACAGATGAGTTTTAAGTGCCCGTTTAAAGTTGCACAAATTAGTGGACAGTCTGATAGAGCGAGGGAGGTCATTCCAGTGGAGGGGGCTTGAATTCTGGCATAGGGTGAGGTTATTAGGATGGAGGAGAGGTGACTGTCATTGGCCGATCACAGTAAATGGGCGGGAGTGTGAATGGAAAGGGTGTCGGAGATATAAGGAGCAGTGGAGTGGAAGAGGGCCTTGTAGGTAAAGGTAAGGAGTTTGAAAATAATTCCGTAGGGGAAAAGGAGCAAGTGTAAGGCAAGGCAGATATGAGAGGCAAAGGAAGAGCGGTGTGAAAGGAAGATAAGTTTCTCAGCCGCATTGAGTATAGAAGGAAGGGGATTGTGTGGGAGCAGGGGATGCCAATGAGGAGAAGGTTACAGTAATCTAGACTGGAAATGATGAGTGTGTGGATAATGGTTTTGGTAGCATCCTGAGAGAGGAAGAACAAGATGCTGGCGATTGTTACAGAGTTGGAAGCAACAGGATTAGGCAACAGATTGAATGTGGGAGGCAAAAGAGAGGGAGGAATCAAGGATGACACCCAGGCAGCGGAGTTGGGGAACAGAAGAGATGGATGAAGATTTAAAAGGAGGGAAAAGAATGAGTTCAGTTTTTGACAATGTTAATTTTAAGAAAACGTGAGGAGACCGTGAACCATGAGAGGACATAGCCACAGAGCAACTGGAGGGAGTGGTCCATGGTGTGAAAGACCACGGAGAGGTCCAGGAGGATGAGCAGGAAGCAGTAATCCTTGGATTTAGCCGAGATGAGGTCATTATTAACTTTGGCCAGGGCAGTTACAGTGCAGTGGAGGGGGCAGAATAATGTATTCCCTTCTTTCTAATAGAAGGGTATTCTAGGTCAAGTCTGTCAATGTGACACTTTTGATATCCTTTTTATTTTACAGTTTGTGTACATTATTTCCTATAATACACATGTTACAATTAATTTGTTTTGTTTCAAATTGAATGAGGTGCTATGCAGGCCTGTTTTACCTATTCTGACAGTTATACATTCCATCATAGAACACTTACAAAGTTACTCCAGGGACCATCGTAATATCAGTACTGTCCATCTACATGTACAAAAGAGCTGTGTCTTGTGGCACTAGTTATTAGCCTATCGAGTGACCCTTTATTTTATTTAAAGTTGGTAGCATTGAGTAATAACATGTGGCAGTCTCCTTTTGAAATCACTTGTTTGTTGTCAGGTGTAAAATCTGTAAATGCAACCTTAAATAAAAATAAGACCACCAGTTGATTTCACGCTCAGGGCTTTTGGAAGTGCTCTGAGTGCCCCACACCCAGCTAGGTTCTACCCTCCCCCTGCTTCTTCCTTGTGTAGAAGAGAAGCTGCATCACACTCCCAACCCATCACTGATATGGAGGAGCAGCAGCTTCACAGGTAATGTCTGCTGGCTGTTGCTCCTCCACATCAGCGGGCCGCGTACCTGGTGTAGAAACTTGAAAAACATTGATTGTGACATCATGTCACTCATTCATGGGTTTAGTCACTCTCTGAACATTGCCCTTACTTCTCCTAGTAGTAGGGCCAACCCTATATAGACTATTAATTATCCATTATTTGGTTTGTATTTATATTATTGAGACTGCATGAACCAGTGAGTTCAAACCATAAATCAGCATGTAATTTTTCAGAAGCAAAGGGTGCCTGTGATGTTTGAGGCGTTGGTTAAAGTGCATTTCCATTGATTTTCTTTGTCTCTTTTGGTTTACTTACCTACCATAAAAGTAATACAGGATATTAACACTTGTCATGTTAACATACAGGTTTTGATGGCCTTTAAATGGGTAATCTGAAATCCACCTTGCATTTCATCCTCATTCCTATAGAACCAGGTGCCAAATCTCTTTCAGTGGGCATGGGAAATATCACCTTAATGAAATGTAAATGATTGCAGCGCCATATAGTTTATTTATTTTTACTCTGGGGTTCTATGTTTAATTGCATATTTACTTGGAGTCATTAACTTTTTTTATGGAATGTGCAGTTGGTAATAATTCTGTCCCTGGCATTTCTGAAGACAATCTGCATATTTATCAACACACATTATTTCATTGCCGAGTGTTTCAGTTACAAAACCATGAATAATTTAGAAGCTTAAAATAAGTTTGGAAGTCTAGCTTAGTATTGCATATTTTATGATATGCATTTGAAGCTGAATCTGTGAATGCATCTTTTTAATGAAAGTTTTCTTCTTTTTAATTGAACGTCAAGGCAATAAAATATCATTTCATTCCCCCCTCAAATAACACAGAGCCCTGGGCTGAAATTTTCACTGTTCCGCGGCTAAGTTGATGTTTTATTCTGCTTCTTGGCTGACTTAGAGAATTTGATAGATGTATAAATCAAGGTGACAAGTCAACGGCGGCTTTATTTTTATTAAAGGTTTCCCAAGGTACAATATTCAATAACCTATGTGCTTTGAAATGAACACTTCAAAGGCTAAGAACTTGTTAGCAGCTAGAAATTCTACCTATCTATTATATTCTTTTAAAGTTTATGAGAATAATTTAGTGCTGAGGTATTTTTGTTTTGTTTGTTTTTTCCTGTTGATTTGTTTTGTTATAGCTTTAGGGATGCAAAAATGTTGTATGCGTAAATTAGAAATATGGTTTAAACCTTAAAGTATATCATGTGTTTTTGTTGCAGACTGCAGAAGTAAAGATTGTACTAATTAATTTATCGATCGATGTCCAAACTGATACGTAACTAATCTGGGATTTATTAATATAATCAAGCCATAAATTAGTTATTGCCAGGTTATGTTGCTTATCTTTGTAGGTCAAGCTGAACTTGACTATTCATTCTCAAATGACGTTATTACTGATTCTATCATTATGCCATGTAGCCCTAATTTGACTTCTGGTGAAAACACAGGAATACGGTCACATTTGTTAAAACCAGTGGTTGAAGTGAAGGTGTATACAGTTGTAAAAACCATCAAATTTCATTCACTTACATTTCCATTACATTTTTCATACCACCACTTCAAAATTTCCACTTCAACCACTGGTTAAAACCCATTGCAAGTGAAGATAATCCCCAAAACACTGCATGGCAGTAGGAGAGTGGCATATTTATCAAAGGAAGTCCTTTAACTCACTGCAATGTCCTCACCACTTAGTATAGTGGTATAAACTATAGGAATGGCTTTGTGACTTATTTATGAAATGATTACTAGTCCTTTTAGATTTGTCAAAATATCACATTTCCAAGATACATGGACAACACAAAGGAGATGGAATAGCTATTTGAATGTAAATTTTGCATTAATAAACTAAACACAAAAGGACCACCTTGGACATATTTAAATGTTATACAGTATGTTTATAATTCTGTTTTCACAGTGTGTATGTTAATGACGAGTGACCATATTAAAATAGGATGTATTGCTGTTGGATACAAAATTTGATTGTGAAATGTCAATATTGTGTTAATTTGCTTTTCTCAGTTAGATCGCTTTAAAGAACCCCCTGCATACGGGCCCATGTGTGATATTTTGTGGTCAGATCCCCTGGAAGACTTTGGTAATGAGAAAAGTCAAGAACATTTCACTCACAACACAGTTAGAGGGTGCTCTTACTTTTACAGGTAAGTAGTATGTCAACTAGTCCCTAACCATTCACTATTCATAAAACACATCAACAGGTTATTTCTCATTTCCATAATAGTTCTAGGCAGAATTTTAATTAGGTGTGACATCAGTAACTATGTATGATTGGTTACCTTAGGGTTGCTGTTGTTCCTTTTTTTTATTAATGGTTTGTTACTTACGAATAAAGATCACCACAATCTATTTCCATGCATATTTGTTTATAAACCTGTTTACACAAGGTACTGTATACTGTATGTGTAAACTAAGGTTTATTAGTTTTACAGTTGCAAAGGGGTCTTCCCTCCATAGGGATCACTCACTGCCCTTTCTCCTCCTCTTAAAGAGAATCCCTCTTTCTGACAGTAAAATCAATAGTTCAAAGCAGGTTTTTGTGCATAACCATGTATGTACAGAACGTCATTCATGCCGTGCCTTTCCTGCCAGTCCATGCCTTAAGGTATAGCGAATACGTTATAAGTTGAATACTTCTGGAAGGTGTTTTCCTATTTCAGATGTCATTCATTTATCAGCTTGTATTTACTCTCCTGCAATTTTTGCTAAAAACATTGTGTTGTTTTTCTGGCTTCTTTCTATTTTTTTCAGCCACGTATTTATATCACCAGGCAGAGTTGTTTGTTGCTCCAAGGTACAGCACATCTCTGTAATTAGATTGTGAAATGTAGAGAGCTTGCCATCTACTGAGAATAAGGCACAGCTGAGACGAGAGGAGCGAGCCTGGCTTAGAGTAGAGAGTAGGACCGTTGTGAGGGTGCACTAGTCTGATTACTAGCCTGTACCCTACTTCCACGTATACTAAAGTGTTGGGATTTCAGAGATGTCTAAAGATTTGAAGGCTGGAGGAGCCTGATCAGGTGTAGGGCAATTCCATAGGTTGGTAACAGCACAGAAGAAGACTTTAGGTAGAGGTGGTTATCTGAGATGAGGTGAGGCTCACGTCAGAGGTAGCTCTGAGAGGGCATGAGAGAAAGTATTTAAGATTAGTTTTGACATGTGTTCAGGGCTTTGTTGCGGGTTTGCAATTTGAATTGGATACTGGTGGATATGAGAAACCAGTGATTTAGGGGCTGATGCAGGGTTGGTTGCAAATTGGTAATAAATTGCTCTTAAAAAGAAAAAAAAATAGAGCATGGAAAAAGTAGCTTATTTTCACCCATATGCAGAGCCATACACATCTTAAGACATCTTAAGGCGTGTTTATTTGGTAGGAGAGCAGCTCAGTCAGCAACCTGAGAGCATATGGTGCTTGTTACCTGTTTATTAAGCCATACTCCTTTCCAAGTCACCAGACTCTTGGACCTCTGCGAGGAGGATCTATTGGCCTGCTGAGCGGTCGCAGGCCATCGTCGAGGCATGAAAGGTAGTAGACCTTTATTTATTACCTTTATTAAACCATTTGCTCGAGCAGGGGGGTAGTATTGTTCCTCTGATTTTGTGTACATGGGCATTACAGTTGTGAATACACTAGATAAGTTGACGGTTTTGTTTCCGATGTATGTGCATTAGCAGCATATGCTTCTGGTTTATGGCAATTCATCTGCAGCAGCATTTACTTGTACCTGCCCTGTGCAAAAGATAGACCTCCTAACAGGCGTATATGCATGTTTCTGCAGGTCTGTATGAGCCACATTTGTGTAAAAACGTCTTTACTGTAGGCTGAAAACATTACAACGCCTCTTCCCTCCCCTGTCTGACTCTCCATGCACAGGCTGTTGTAAGCGCCAGAATCATATGCATAGGCGCATAGGTGTGCACCCTCTTTCTGTCTGACATGCCATTACCCAGTTTTCTCATTTACAACTAGGCATTGAATGATTTGTATGGGGAAGAAAGTTAACTGAAGCTCCTATCCTGCACCTTTGTATCTAAATCAATGTTGCTACAGCCAGCAAACCATGGTAACTGATTAAATAATTTATCTTTCTCTGTTGGTTTCGGGTCATTTTGTTACAAGAACAGTCTGTGTTTAGTTACACTGACTGAAAAGATACATATATATCTTGCAATATCACATTTCTGGAGAACTCTAATTTAGCACTACTTGTTATTTATTTTGTCATAATTGTAATTGAATTTCAAACCTAAATTAGATTTGAAGTATACTCTTAATCAGTGGTTTATTACGAATGCCTTTGTCCTTGCGAATTTCTCAAGTAATGTGTTCTAATTTATATTGTATTTATTGGAACTTTTCTATTGTATTAATATCAAAGGGGCTCTACATTGTATCAGTAGACAGCAGAAGGGGGATCGCCATACTATTAATAGGGGCTCCAATCGCATTAATTAACAGCAGACATGGCTTTGCATTCTATAAGTTGAAACCGACATTATCGGATGTGCTTTGCACTTTATATGTTGACATCAGAGGAGTGGTTTGTATTCGCTTCGGGTGACATTAGAAGGACTTTTGTATATGTGGACAAACATCAATGTGGGATCTGTATTATATACTCTTTGAGGGGGGCCAGGCACACTTATAACAGGGGGCCCTTATGGTTCACAAGAAAGAGCATAGTGCCATCATTAAGGGATAGTTACTGATCCAATTTTGAGTCACATTATTCTGTTCTTAATTACTAATAATGCCCCCTTGATGATCAAAATTAATAATAGTGCCCCCTTGATGATCGTAATTCATATTAGTGCCTCCATGATGACTGTAATTAATAATAAACCTCATAATGATCTGTTAATAATAGTGCCCGTTTGATAATTATAATTAATAGTACTGCCCCCTTATTTATAGTAATTAATAGTAGTACCCCTGTGATCATTGAAATTAATAATAGTGGCCTCATGATGAGTTTAATTCATAATAATGCCTCTTGATGATCTTTATTAATAATAGTGGTCTCTTGATTAATGCAATTATTGATAGTGCCACCCTTGATGATATACTTACCTTAGGCATCTTCTTTCTTTTCTCTTCCTTCTTCAGTCCACACTGTATTCAGATGCAGATATACGCACATGGCTCCCATAAGCGTCGCTGCTGTGACATAATGCTGCAATGCTTAAGGGATATAAATAGTGGGGAAGTGCCGATATTACAGGTTATTTACATCTATACCTGTACAGTCAATCCAGATTGACAAGAATTGTGATTATACCGGTATTTTATTAAAGTGTACATATATTCATGTTTTTTAAGATATGTTTTATGAATGCAAGTTCAGTTGAATAAATATATGCTTAATATCAGCATTTTCCCACTATTTATATCTTGTTAGGTTTTTTGTGTGGCAATCACAGCAGATTGCAAGGTGGGAGCTGCAGATAAATAGCTGATAAACTCCAGTGAGATACAATCCTTTAGCGCCTGTATTTCTATGTTTAATGCTTAAGGGAGCCTGGAGTCACTGCATAGTAGCAGCTCCCTTAACAGCCCTGGCTGCAGCTTCTCCTGGACAGACATTGCCGTTTGGTCCAGGGTGGCCTGGGGCACATGTCCCCTGCCCCCCGTATTAAACCAGCTCTGCTGGCTGTGTAAAGCCACAGTTGTACTAAGCAGACCACAACCAGCACTTTTATCTATCCCCATTTTTTGTGAAAAGTGTTGTATGCCCAAATAAATTTGATGTTCCTATCTCTCCAATTCCCTGATAAGGAGAAGCTATGCATCTGAATCTTAGAGATTTTTTAAGTAGAAGATCAGATGTGGTGCGGAAAGAGAACACAGCCTAAAACATTATGTACTTTTGTGTTTTTAGGTGTCTTTTCAGGAACCTCGAATCCTCCAAATCACAACCTACAGCCAGTAATATTGTTCATAAAAAGCTAAGAAACCACTTAACCTGCTTCCAGCACTCATTGGCTTTCCACATATTTCTATGATTTACAAAGATTACAGGCAGTAATAGTGAACCTGGGTCCAGGAGGAAGACAAAACTGATTGGTTTGAATGTAGAACTCTGGGTATAGAGTGTATGGTGGTTGTTAGACAACCTGCAAACATCAAAATGGGGTATCCCATAGTGTGTGTGTGTGTGTGTGCTGGGGGGGTAGGAGCGACCTCGACTTACACTATTACATGTAAGCTACTGTGAGATCCAGATAACAACTAGATCTAAAAATTGGGACCTTGGACAATATATTGATTTGGCCCCTCTATGATCCATTCCAAAATGACTTTCTCATGGCCTGGCACCTTTCCACCATAAGACTTTATTTACAGTACAGTGCCCCACTGCACCCTCTCAGACATCATAATAATTAATAAATTACTTCTCCCTCTCACAAAAAATAATAATTTTATTTTGCCCCAATCCCACCACTGCACCTATACATGCTTTCATAATTAAATGTCAGACAATCCAGCAAACAATAAGGGGCAGGATAATACTGGTCTGTAAATCTGATTACAAGTTGGTCTCCCATCAAGTGTTATTAAAATGCTCTACCCACATCTACTAAGAGGAAATGCTCTATGATGATCCTGCAGTGATGGTCGGCTGATTGCAGTTAGATGTTGACAACATTACCCATTCAGGGAACTTGCTATGCACTTTAAAACTATCAGAGGAGTGCATGCATAGGCCTTATTGGTGGAGCTAAATAATGAAGTAGCTCATGTGCAGGGGCGTGAGGGTATGAATGGAGGGTAGGAGGGATGGAGTGGTGAGGATAAGATATAGAGGATGAAGCATGGGTGGCCTCAGGATCCTAGCCCGGGGCATTAGGTTGCCAAGTGGGTGGTCTGACCCTGCCCCTCAATATAAAGTATTTAGGACCACCAGGAGGAGGAATGCTTGCTTGTATTATGCTTACAACTCCCTTTTGTTTGTAGTATTGTTACTGCTGTAGTGGTTACTGTGATACGTAATATTTAGCTAGTAGACCTTACAAGGGGTGTCATGAAGAAAATATAAGTCATCCATAGGTATGACGAACCAAGCACAATGGAATTTAAGTGTTATTTTCTATTTATTTATTTTTATTATGGTATAATTAGCTTTGATAGGACAGTTTATTTATCATGGCTCGTTTCAGGAGACATGATGACTTTATAGTTTAATATTCACATTTTTTGCATGTGTTGTCTAATGCTCACAGACAGGGCTCTGTATAAGAGCTGGTACATAATATAGCCACAGCTGAAACATTTTGCTGCAAAATCCAATACAGTAGCCTTTTAAATTAATAAGCAAAATACACTATTACTTTTTATTAAACTTCACAGGAAAAAAATCAATTGTTGCAAACTGTCCTGTATAGTTATCCAATTGTATTGCAGTGCTGCAACAGTGGCACTTACTCTTTTATACCTATTGCTGGTCACATGTCTGACCTGGAACTGGTTGTGCAATATGTGATCGAGGATATGGATCACTGTTTGCTCCACAGGGTTTACAAAGTGCACAGAGATATGTAAGAAGATAACACATTGCAATAACTGAGTAAGTCACTGCTCCTGTGTAGAACAGGATACTTGTATGTGAGAAGAGAAGCAGCTGTGGTATTTATCTTTCTGTCAGTGTGACTGGGCAGCTAAGTATCTCGAGGACTTTTAGGGTAGATGCTTAGCATGTTCTATTTTAGAAAGCAACTAATAAAAGTAACCTGTTTATTACAGTTAACATGTTTCTTCTTGCCATGATTTCAATCTTCTTCTGGTAGTATTATGTGTCCAGCTTGCTGTAATCTACTTCCTTTGTGATATCTGAAAGACTTCAATAACCACATGTTCTCAGCAAGGCAGATTTTTATCTGTCTTCCTGCCTCAAAGCTTTTCTGAGACATGATGGTAAAACATTTTAGTTAAGGGCATGAAGGACACAGCACTGTCTATCAGTTGCCATCTGTGTAACTGGAGTACAGCAGTATGCATTTGTGATTGTAGGTTCAAGTTTCTGGTGAAGTGGTTTTCAGCTGCCCTCCACAAGGAAAGTTACTGTGATATATTGTATGGTCTCCATGAAGTCATAATTACAGTATTTCTTAGTTCTCTCCTTAAGAACCCCCAACAGATCTTTAAGGAAATTAGCACTGCTTCATTCCTTGCTAGTGCAGTGATTTCTTATTGACTCATATGGTGTAAGAGAAGGTTTAGAGGATGAACATGTTGGTAAATTATGGAATTAGGCTGGTGGCAGGGGAGGGCTGGCAAATTTTAGCCCGGGGGGCAAGACTCGACTCAACAGCCTATTTTAAAGGAAAAAAATGCAAGTGACCCAGCCGAAGGCAGCCCACTAAGGAACCGGCCCAGGGGGCGGATGCCCCCCAGCCCAGCCTGCCACTGTCTGGGGGTCCCATATAAGGATGTAAGTTATACCCATTGTGTAGCCGCATATATT
Organism: Mixophyes fleayi; assembly: GCF_038048845.1. Taxonomy (NCBI): domain Eukaryota; kingdom Metazoa; phylum Chordata; class Amphibia; order Anura; family Limnodynastidae; genus Mixophyes; species Mixophyes fleayi. The sequence continues at coordinate 143,311,153 of NC_134402.1, forward strand.
ATAAATAAAGATATAACCCCCATTCCTGGTAACCGAAGGTTAGTATTGCATTTTGCATAGATGGAAACATATTATAATTAATGTTTTGTTTTTTTAACATATTAGTTTATCAAATTGAATTTTACATTTGCATTCTAGTGTTGAGGAATGTTATATCATTCTAGTAAAGTTGTTCCTTCACTTACCTCCAAATATTATTGCTTAAGGCTAGACTATTGACAGTGAAAACATACTGGTTTGTGACAGAGTATTTATGACAGATTTACACTATTGCTCCTTATCCTTGCACCTATCTCACACACACATACCCCTGCTGGCTATAATTCTGACCTTTGCACAATTGGTCGTCTGCACCTTTATGCAGCAGAACCACAGGGCACCAGGTTCAGTATCCGGTCAATGCTATATACCGACCTAATTGAAATTTCATTTTCATTATAATGAAACACTTTTTGTTTCTTCCCGTCCTTCAGGAAAAACAATGTGTTTAAAATGGTGAAAAATAAATTACTGGTCAATTTCAAACAGGCGATTGAATAACATGGCCTTGTGCTATGCAAAAACTATACTTGGCTTGCAAAGTTAGGGAATAGTTTTAGTTTGCACTTTGTCCATGTTTGCAACTTAATTACCAAAACAAAAAGATTTTTAATGTGTTGGACATATTTATGTATAAAAACCCCCCACCTTGCTAAGTCCAGCAGATCAGTACTTTGATATCGCAAGAAAAGTAAGAGAAAAAAGTTGCGCTTTGCCTTTGATCATAAAAGACCTTGTTCCTTGTTTAGAAGTGTATACCATTAATTCATCATCATCATCATCATCATCATCATCTATTTATATAGCGCCACTGATTTCACAGCGCTGTACAGAGAACTCATTCACATCAGTCCCTGCCCCATTGGGGCTTACAGTCTAAATTTCCTAACATACATACAAACATAGACAGAGAGAGAATAGGGTCAATTTTGATAGCAGCCAATTAACCTACCAGTATGTTTTTGGAGAGTGGGAGGAAACCGGAGCACTCAGAGGAAACCCACACAGGGAGAACATACAAACTTCTCACAGATTAATGTTTTAATGCAACCTAGTACAATACTGTATTCCTGGCTACTTTTGAAACATTTATATAGTACAAAGTCACATTTGATTCTATTGTTGTTCCTCTGCAGTGATGAGAAGTTTTTATAACTAAGTCACAATAATTATTTTATTGATATGTACAAGGACTTATCTGGCAACCTAACAGATCAAGAAAATTCATACATTTTCTATACTGCCACTTCTACACGTGTATATGTGTGTGTATATAGATAGATATATATAGATATAGATTTATATATAGAGAGACAGAGATGTGTGATCTGTTCTAAATTGTATTCGTGTTTCAGCTTTACCGATTTTGGCATAAAAATCACAATTATGTTTCTGGAGTTAATTAAAAATTGTGAAAAATAGGTAAATTCATTTTTAGCTGTTTTTGCTCTTATATTACTATTTATAGCATTAGCACTCATTTCCAGTTATTTCCAGTCTATTTTCTAATGATCCCTTCGCAAGTGTCTCAATTTTCACCCACTTTGGCCGAAGTCTGCAGCGAGCTGTCTTGATGAAGGAATTTGTAACTTTGCCATCATTGCATTTGCTTTCTGTGATTCAATTAAAAAATATAGAAACTGTGTAGTGTTGATATCTCCCTTTCATTGTACCCAGGGTCTAGGTGGCAAGGGGGTGCCCCTCTGGCCAGTCCCATAGTGGGCTACCTTGGGCTGGGTCATTGGGCCACCTGCATTTTTTGCCCTTAAAATAAGCTGCTGAGTCGAGTCTTGACCCCAGGCTAAAATTTGCCAACCCTCCCCTGATTGTCCCCAAACCTCCTTCGTATGTTCAGACTTACTGTACAGGTTACTGTAATTGAATAAATAAATAACCACACGAACACCAATGTAAATTTGTCAAAAGGTCACCATTTTTATTTAAACAACAATGGTGACGGACAGAGCAATGTGAGTCAGTTAACCACTAATAGCAAAACCAAACAGTTGAAGGTTATATATAATCCTTTACAATGTTATGGCTTCCTAGTAACTGTCTTAAGCTTTTAGAACTAGCAGGAGAGGTCTTCATCTATACAGCCTCCTTTCCCATAGAGTTGGACATACTCATAGGTGCTTGGATGCCCCCAGGACTTAACTCAACGTAGTAAAAGTTTATGAGCAGGAACCAGTAGCCAGGGCCAGATTAACAATGGACCTGATGGGGCTGCAGCCCCAGGCTTCTCCACAGAAATAGGCCCTGCACGGCCAGGAGGGAAAAAGAAAGCAAAACATTTTTTAATTATTTTTTTTTCATGAGGGCACCTGGCACAGGGAGAGGGTTTTGGGGCAATGTGCAGGGTGGTGATGTGGACCGCCCACTGGCGGCTTCCCTGGTTTGCGGTCTCGTTGTTAGAGAGCAAAAGGCAACCAGTTGCGAGGCTGCCTATTGCTGAGTGGGGGCTGCGCCTACAGAGGCTGTGCGTATCTCATGCTGTGTGACTTGTGCTGTACCAATTTCCACCCAGTCCCAGACTTAGGTCACCGGCACTAAGCACAGCGCGTAGGGACAATTTGTTTTTAACTGGGGATATGTGAAAACAGTCCCAACAGGGGATATGTGAAAATATAATATACATGTGTGAATGGCCCGTGTGTATTAGCATAGGGATCAGTTCCTTGTCTTACAACAAAAATACCAATTTATTCAGTCGAGATTATACCCTGGTGCCACTGACAGGAAACTGTGTTTGACAATTTGTATGTTGTTTTAAGTTTGCTGAGCTGTATGAACACTTAAAGAACGAATAGTTATATATAACAAATCGTATACATTCCCATTTGGCCATTTGAGCTGTTGGGAAGTATGGAAATAACCAGAAGCTGATAATCACATTCTCACACATTAATTGCACAGTTTGTTTATATCAATAAAAATCATATTTTACTCTCCGTATTGGGTGGCGATCTCATGGCTGTCCTCTGTATTGTGTGACAGTCACAAGGTTGCCCTCTGTATTGTGTGTTGGTGACAGGGGTGCTGTGTATTGTGTGGCAGTCACAAGGTTGCCCTCTGTATTGTGTGTTGGTGACAGGGGTGCTGTGTATTGTGTGGCAGTCACAAGGTTGCCCTCTGTATTGTGTGTTGGTGACAGGGGTGCTGTGTATTGTGTGGCAGTCACAAGGTTGCCCTCTGTATTGTGTGTTGGCGACAGGGGTGCTGTGTATTGTGTGGCAGTCACAAGGGTACTGTGTGGTCGTCTGCTGCTGTAGCACATCCACTTCAATGTTTGATGCATTCAGAGATGCCCTTCTGCATATCATCCATGGTTAATTGTGTTACTGTCACCTTCCTGTCAGCTGGAGCCAGGCTGGCCATTCTCTTGTGATGTCTCTCGTTATCAAGGCTTTTCCACCCACAGAACTGCCACTTACTGAATGTTTTTGGTTTTGAGCACCGTACTCTGTAAACTCTAGTGAGTTTGAGTGTGTAAAAATCCCAAGAGAACAGTTTCTGAGGTACTGAAACAACCCATATGGCACCAACAGTCATTCCACAGTAAAAGTCACTTGGATCAAATTTCTTCTCTATTCTGGTGTTTGGTCTGAACAACAATTAAAATTTTTGACCATGTCTGCATGCCTTTATTCATTAAGTTTCTGCCACATGAGTGGCTGGTTAGATATTTGCGTTAACTAGCAGGTGTTCAGGTATACCTAACAATGAGGACAGTGAATGTGTGTGTGTATATGTGTGTGTGTATATGTGTGTGATAAAATAGTTGGCCACACCTGTTAATTATTGACTTGAAGTGTTTCAATCAGACCCGTTGCCAGGGGTGTAAAATATCAAGCAAATAGCCATGCAGTTTCCATTTGTAAAAACCAGAAAGTTGCAACAATGGACTTTGAATCGCACAAATAATGAATGTGACCTGCGGATAATTCACTAATAGACTCATTTATTGATACATAAAATATGTTTTAATGCAATATATAAATATACAATCTCAAATTACATCATGTTAATATATATCCTGGAAATAAAAACATGTACCAATAATGTCCAATATGAGCCCATGCTAAAATTAGAATCAATTCACAAAGAAATAATCAATAAATAGTGGACCTTTCTAATATGGTGAGTCACATATTTCCATGTGTTTAAGCTATTTGACGTGGTTAATATGTATGATGTAGTGTCCCAAAGCAATCCTGAGCTAACATATAATGCATCCAAAAAAGAAACTATTTGTTCATCAACAGTTCATAGACCACCACACGTGAGTTCCAAAGTGTATAATCCCTGACTAATATAATAATGGGTTGTCCTCAGCCAATATTATAGGCTAGCAGAAAATATATTGAGCAGTGAAATTGTGCTGCATATATGGAGGTTTCTTACTAGAATCATGAGATGCACAGTCCATCTAACGCACAGCTATGCGTGCATACGAAAGTGTTACTCACGGACCACCGCGATACTGAGTCACATGACACCGCCTCTCTCTCACCTAGGCAGAGTATTCCACAATCTTTCAAATATCGAAATCAAAGGGTGCAAAGTCCGTCCACTCGCACAGCTATGTGTGCATCCAAAAGTATTACGCACGGACCGCTGCAATCTTAAGCCACTCCAGATCCAGGCAACAGGTTAAACCAGTTGACGCATTTCATCGCTATGCAGCGATTTCATCAGAGACATGTGGGTAGCTACAATTTCACTCTCTATATAACCAGACTTAATTAGAAGCAAATGCACGTGAGTGCTGAACTACTACATATCCGCAGAACACAAATTCACCTGTTTTTCTCATCTACCATAAAATCAAACTATTTCTATCCATTCGACTTGTGTACCATGTTTTCAACATATGCCATATAATTAGAGGAATAGTAAGTCCTATACCAAATATATTTCAAATAGCAAATTTTAATAAAACTAACCCAATATTATTGATCTTATATTGTTGTAGATCTGTACACATTATTATAACCCACATATTTTTCTTTTATAAACATACATAATAGGCATGTAAGTGACCAAAACTTAAACTAAAGGTCGCTCCTTCTAATAAGTGTCTTAAAACCCCAAATGGGGAAAATGTAAATTCTAAAGTACACAAATATATATAATCTCGATCTTAACTAGAATACAATATAAAACTAGATCCAGCCTAATTTAACTTATACCGGAGGTACCATTGAGAGAATACCACTCTATATGGATAAATATAGACACAATAATATATAGGAAGTAGCCAACCATCAAACTACGTCCAGCAACAGGATATGATAGATTGAAATAAATGTAATCCCTTCATGGGAGTATAATCCCAAACCTACTAAATTACTTCATTCAATTCCAAAGATTCATTTAAACTGAAAGGTGAGAGAGTATTAATTTGGTAGATCCAGAAGACCTCCTGCCTATATAGTCTTCTGTACCTATTCCCACTCCTAGGGGTGGCCTTTATTAGTTCTACCCCAGTAATAGTAAGACAATCGTTTGCTATTGTGTCTCAAAACGTAATGTCGGCGGGACATTACGTGTCATTACTCCATTAAGGATATTGCACCTGTGGTCATTAAATCTTAATTTTAACATTCTTGTAGTTCTTTCTATATACAATAAATTGCAACTGCACCTCAAAAGGTAAATCACGAACTTTGAATTACTATTTATAAATCCTTTAATCAAAATATTATTTTCCACCCAAAATTGGTCGAATCGAAAACATCCTATTGGTAACATGTTTGCACATGATGCATCGCTGATCACTACATCTAAAACATCCATCTGGTATGGAGGGGAACCAACTAGATCTCTTTGTGCTACCACTTCTCCTTACCTCTCGTGGTCTTTTGTTTGTACTTCTACATTCTCGAGAGTTTGATCCAGGTTTCAAAAAACTTGGGCCAATATATTTTTTGAATTATTTGCCCTTTTAAACACAACAATCGGTTTACTCGGCAGTAATGATTTTAATAATTGGTCTCCCAGGTGGTGTAGATATATAGGGATAACAGGGTGTGATATAAACAAAAGCCTCATCTCATTCCTGGATATAAAATCAGTTACCAAGCCATTTGTGAAACAAAATAGGTTGTTCTGAAGAGCTCGGTGACTTCAAGTGTGGTACTGTGATAGGATGCCACCTTTGCAATAAGACCGTTTGTGAAATTTCATCCCTGCTGGATATTCTATGGTCAACTGTAAGTGTTATTGTTAGAAAGTATAAGCGCTTAGGAACTACAGCACCTCTGCCACGAAGCAGAAGACCACGTAAAATCACAGAGCGGGGTCAACGACTGCTAACGCGCATGGTGCGTAAAAGTCGCCAGTGCTCTGTTGATTACATAGCTGCAGAGTTCCGAACTATTACTGGCATTAGTGTAAGCACAATGGGAACTTAATGGAATGGGTTTCCATGGCCAAACAGCTGCATGTAAGCCTCACATCACCAAGACCAATGCCAAGCTTCATGGAGTTGTGTAAAGCACACAGACACTGGACTGTGGGTTAGTGAAAACATATTCTGTTTCATGATGAATCGCACACCTCTCTTTGGCAGTCAGATTGGTGAGTCTGGGTTTGGCGGATGCCAGGAGAATGGTACCTGCCTGACTGCATTATGCCAACTGTGAAGTTTGGTGGAGGAGGGATAATGGGTATGGGGCTGTATTTCAGGGTTTAGGCTAGGCCCCTTATCTCTAGTGAAGGGAAAACTTAATGCTTCAGCATACCGAGTCATTTTGGACAATGCTATGCTTCCAACTTTGTGGCAGGCCCTTTTTTATTCTAACTTGACTGTGCACCATTGCACCAAGCAAGGACTACTACAAAGACATGGTTTGATGAGTCTGGTGTGGAAGAACTTGACTGGCCGGCACAGAGCCCTGACCTCAACTCCATCGAACACCTTTGGGTTGAACTGGCACGGAGATTGCGAGCCAGGCCTTCTCGTCCAACATTAGTACATGACCTCATAAATGCTCTACAGAATGAATGGGCACAAATTCCCACTCCAACAATTTGTAGTAAACCTTCCAAGTAAAGTGGAAGCTGCTGCAAAAGGGGGACCGATTCCATTCTAAAGTATAAGTATTTGAAAACAATGTCATTACAGTCCCTGTTTGTGTACTGGTTAAGCGTCCGAATACTTTTGTCCATATAGTGTGTGTGTATGTGTGTATGTATATGTATATATAATGCATATGTATAATTTTCTCCCACACCTCTCACTTTGACAGATAAATAACTAGAAAAAGAAGACTTTTCTGTAAAATGTAACTACCTTTTTTAAGAGTATAAAAATATATTGGATTGCTTCATGGATAAACCATACTTGCCAACCTTTCATTAATGTTCTCCGGGAGAGGTGGGTGTGGGGCTCGGGAAAAGCTGCATTTTGTCTCCGCACCTGTAACAGAATGATGCAAACACATCATTTTAATGAAGGGAGTGAGTCAGAATGACCCGATTCCCTGAGAATCGCGTCACGAGGCTCCAAATTCTGCCCACTTCACTAGAAAGTGGGCAGATTCAAGAGAATGCCATACTCTACCCGGAATTCAGGAGTCTCCCAGACATTTGATGAAACAGACTCATCAGTGTTATGAAAGCCTCACATCACTACTCAGTACTGTTGAGGAGCTTTGCTCCTCCCACAGTCTACCACTCAGTCTGTATTCCCCCTCCGTACATGATGACTCTGCCACTCTCACATGCAACCCTGCTGTCATATGAGTGGACAGGTGCTTATTCCCACATTAATATCCTAAAATAATCTGTTATTCCTCCCCAGGCAATTTCAAAATTAGGGACATATGGATGCACTAGAGATGAAGATTGATAACATACATGTTTTCCGACCTTAATCAAACATATTTAAAAATTGTTGCATGAAGTTATCAAGCAATAGCTTTTGAATGAAACCTAAGAATCATCTACTATATAAAGTCTTTTAAATGTTGTTCTTTGTTGTTATAGTTTTTATGCGTAAAACTCCATTAGCATTGTCAAATTTGGAATTGCAGGAGTGGTAGTGCCTGGACAAATAGATTGGTACTATTTGGTGGACAAAGATCAGGTTATTTTGGGGATTCTGCTGGGCAACGAGATTGTAGCTTGTCACTACTTAATCCGATTAGCCGTCTTTAATGAAAAATAAAAAAATATACACCTCATCTTACCTTTTTAAATTTGGAGGTTTTAACAACTATTTTTAGTTTTTTGAAGAGGGGGGGGGGGGGAGTAATATTTTGGAGTTTGTCTAAACCTAATGCTATTAACACTTCAAGTATTGTTTTCTATTTATCTAAAGCTGCTGTTACCATGGCAACATCTTCGGTTCCAGTGTATTAACCTAGATGCAATTGGCTAAATGTTTTGTGCATAAAGTATAATTTTGTGCATAAAGTATAATGAGGTCAGTGATGTCTGCGACTTTACTGGTGTATGTTCTCTATGGGTTTCATGGAAACCTATTTCTTTTGATCAGGGAAAATTCACTGTTTCCTTTCCCTTTGTTCCTGGCACTTAAGAAAAAAGATGTCTCTTCTAATTTGCTTATTTGCTTTGAAGAAAACAATGTTCTTCTCTCAGGGTTTAACCTGATATGCATAAATTTCAGAGAGCAGTCATCTAGCAAATATATTTTTTATTTTAGTGTGGAAAAGATTTACTCAACAACCAGAATCTAGAAAAACTGGTTTAACAAGTAATGCTTCTTGCTTGAATGAGGGACACTGATAATTTTGTATTGCCTTTTGGTCAAAACCTGTTTCATGTGTAAGTTAGTGAAGACTCCATCTAAAGGTGCACGCATGCTATATTGCCATGTATGTAGTCCAAAGCCAACCGAGATGATGATGATCCTAATAAAATTTCTACTTTTGTGTGTGCAGTCATTTTCCAAGCACACAAACGGGCTGAAAAGGAACCAGAAATGGTCTATTCAAACAGCACAGACCAGCAGGTTGGGCCTATGTGTGGCCAACTTAACTATCTGTTTGTTTGTTTTTCCCTTTAAATTGTTTTTTGTTGTTTTTTATGCTATTGTTTATCTTACATTTCTACCAGTTAACAAAGATCCCAGTTGTAGACATAGTCCAAAATGTGTAAGAATACAGGGTAATATTATTATAATAATCAAACAGAAAGTAGGAACCGCTGCATTAAATTAAAGTTACATATGCATTTAGGGGAAACTGTGTAGGTTGAAGATATATAATCAAGGCTCAGTAGTTTGCACTTCTGACTCATAGGGCTGGGGTCTTGAGCTGGGGCGGATCCAGACTTTTGGTATACCCCGGGCGATTGTAGGGGGGGGGGGGGGCGATTTAGGCCCTGCCCCCTTTCTAATTTCTAAGGCTGCCGGCGGCTGCACAGTATGTGCAGGTCTGCTCAGCAGTGACAGTGTGCTGCCCCGCTGATCTGATTGTGTTTAAAACACAATCAGAGCAGCCGGGCAGCACACTGTCACTGCTGAACGGACCTGCACGGTGTGCAGCCGCCGGCAGCAAGCCCCTTCTAGGGGGGGCAATCGTCCCGATCGCCCCCCCCCCCCCCCCCCCCTGGATCCGCCACTGGTCTTGAGTTTGATTCCTGACTAGGGCCTTTTATATGTGGAGTTTGTATTTGACGTGGGTTTCCTCTGGGTGCTTCAGTTTCCTCCCACAGTCCAAAAACATACTAGTAGGTTGGGTGGCTGCTAACAAAATTCTCCTTAGGGTGTATGTGTGTGTCTGTCTGTGTGTTAGGGAATTTAGACTGTAAGCTCCAATGGGGCAGGGGCTGATGTGAATGACAAATATTCTGTGTACATTGCTGTGGAATTTGTGGCGCTACGCAAATAAAAGGTGATGATGATGGCCTCCATTGGGAATTTTCAAATTTACATTTATTTGGGGCAGGGGCAATCTGCATTGTTGTGCATTGGTTTCAGGGAACTTTTTAAATTGTTTAGTGGTTTTGGAGCCTTTTAGAGGACTTTGGAATGTTTTACATTAACTTGAAGTGTTTTTTCTTCTACAACATTGCGTACTGCAGTATTTGGTGATATTTTTTTATTTGGTCTATTGGGGTTTTTTTTTTTCAAGAGTTTAGTTCTGTGCACGTGCCAAAATCTGTGGTGCCAAGAAATAATTAGTTTCAAAGGGCAAGTGTTAAAAATACAGTTAATATATTTTTTGCTAATAAATACACTTATGTAGGAAGAGACAGGATAGTGTCTGGTACACGTCCAAGAATGCCTAATTAGTTTGCTGTGTTAAAGAACAATTTTTAGGAAAAATAGGGGATGGCAAAAGGAGGGGGGGGGGGTATTTTGGACAAAGAAGGAAACGGTTGTATGAATAATGATATCACAATATCATTAATCAATAATGAAAAACAGTATCATTATTCACGCCATAGTTAAAGTTAAACTGGATACACACTACAGGAATGTAATGCAATTATTGTGCAGATCACACTAAAAACGTTAGTTTGGTAACATATTGCATTAGTCTGCATGCTCCCACAATCGTGTTTTATCGTACCAAAGCGTATTGTATCGTTTGATTGGTTTTATAAACATCATGATCAACAATGAAACGATTTACTGCAAATTCGGAAGTGTGTATGTACTCACGACTGCCTGTCCAACATTTCTGGCGATAGTTCCTCCAACAGCAACGCCTTTGTGTGCATGCATATTTAAATCTATTATGTTATCTCCTACCTGCCGTCCTGCTGTGTTGTCTAAACGTACAACGTAAGCACATGGAAATACATATTCTCAATAAAGTCTCATTCATTTACTGACGTGCTATGTGTCCATTTCTTAAAATCCGGATTATCTGCATGTATAGTTAATCTTCCTGTCTCTCTGTCTCTCTTTTATATTTGTGTATGTCCGGTGTGTGTGTGTATATATGTATGTATATATGTATGTATATATGTATGTATATATGTATGTATGTATGTATGTATATATATATATATATATATATATATATATATATATATATATATATATATATATTGAGACACAATCATTTCCGCAGATGGCTATGAGAGATGATCTGACTGTAAACCGTGTAAGTGTGTATGCAGGAATAGACATGCACATCGGAACTTTCAGTCGTTTGTGATATCATTACAGAAATTAAATTTTTACTGTAGTGTGTACCCAGCTTTAGTCAAGTTATATCATTTAAAATTCAACGGTTACGATTTGAAAACATGTTTCTGAAAAGTAATGCCAAACACAGGCATGCAGTTAAGAAAAAATATAAATTTTCCTCTTGATGTGTTAGTGTCTATGCAGATTCATTTGGGTCTATAAGTTTTGGCAAGTTTCACCAACAAAATGTGTTGCTAAGATTCTATCAACTTCCCTTCCTTACCCTAAAAATACATCTACAGTGGCGGGATATGCCTCCCACATGTCCTGGCAATTAGCGCAATGGGACAGTCCCTTAGATCTGGGACTGTCCTGCCTTAATTGGGAAAGGTATTTTTTTATAGTCTGTGTGACAATTTGTTTTTAAAAGCTTTTGTCTGAGGTTTGGCATTTGCCTAAATACCAGGATTTGGAATCCAGAAAATATTTTTTCGTTTTCTTACCGGTTATGTTTTTTATTTGCTCTTTTTTTTATTATTAATTTGCATTGTCCTTCCAATTTTGCAGTTATATGTGGCATTTAGTGGTATATGCATGTTTTTTATTCTTGCAATATGAGTATTTCTCAATGCTTGTAATGCACATTGATGTGTTTATTCCTTTCCTTAGTATCAGAACACACTGTGTGATGTCAGGTTGCCTGATTATATATTCGTTTCTTTGTATGCTGGGAGTGGAAGTTAAAATTATGGATATTACTGCACCTGTATGGGAGAGATTTTTTTGTACACAGTTGTGTTGTAACCTCAGTGTTATGGTGGTGTTGCAAGGAATGAGTGGCATCAACAGAGAATTCTATCTTCAACTCACTTGCTAGATGGAATGCAATAAATGCTTTGAGGAATTGTCTCTGCTGTTGTTCCCCATATGTCCATATCATTAATATGTCTCCTAAGAAACGGAAGCATTTTTGTGGTTTGTGCTTAGGAATGTTTTCTCCAGATTTGCCAGGAATATGTCTGTGTACTATGGTACAATCTAACTTCAGATGAACTGTAGGTTAATGTCTTTGTTTCACACTTTTATAATGCTGGTAGAACCTGTTAACCAAAACCTGTAGCTAGGATAGGACCTTTCTGTTCTAAAGCTGTAAATGAGCAAGGTCCATAATGTGTACATGAAATATTGGATTTGTGGTGATGTTGGTCTATACATGGAGAAAGCGGTTATATCACATGCTCTGCAGAATTGAGGGTGGGGGGTATGATCACCTTTCAAAATTAATTCCCTCTTTGTTTGTGCTGTTCGTGTATTTATGTGGATGGAGTAGTGCTTCTATTCTAATAAAGTTGAAAACCTATTACATACTCCACTTGCCAATGGCTGATTTAGGATACAAAAACAAGCTTGTAATTTATACATCTGGGTAGTGTTGGGTAATGCTGCCCTCTAGCTAACTGTGCAACTCAGTGCATAGAATCCATATTTGGACAGCAATATTGCAATAGTGCAATGTTAAAATTTATTTCTGTAGAAATCATGTACTAACATACAGAAATTACTAATACTTCCTGAAGTAAAACACAATCACTTATAGTTTTGAAAGAGCAGTTTTGGTTGTGGAGAGCTACATTTAATAGTGTTTTGGCTATTGTGCATTCCTATATCCTGAGTGATGGCAGGAAAATAGGCAGTTTAACAGGAGCCTGATATCCCTACTTTTTATAGCTATTATGGTTATATACTTGAACTGGCTATTAGATGGCTTAGTCTTTCCCACTTAAAACTTGTCTACATTTGGACACAAGTTGGTTGAACTGACTTACCCTGTGCTACTGTTAATATAATGCTCTGTTTGACTACAGTTTGCTCTAGCTCCACCCAATTCATCTCCTGCTTATCAATGTTTTAATAGGAACTCTAGCCATAGTCAAACCCAACTAAAAGCATATCTATGTCATATAGTAAAAGAACATTGCATGTTTTAATTTTAAGGATTTATTTTGGCCTAATAGCTTGCTTTGTATGTGATGCCAAAGTCACAAACACTTTTTTAACACCAGGTAAGTAAAGTGCAATACAAGGGGCTGTACTAAACAAAAGTTAAAACAAGAGTAAACTTGTGTTATACTATGATTAGAATTATTATAAAGATCTGTGACATATTTTCCTTTTGTTTAATTTTCACTAAGTTTTTAATATTTATGTTCCTCCTGCTTACTGTAAAATATACAAATTATGGTAATATACAAATTCAAAACTAAAATGGCTTTTCTTTGCTGGTCGCCAGTTCTGTTCTAGCTGTGGTAACAACTGTAGCATTCTCTCATTGTCTGAAAGAATACCAAGAGTTCCATAACATTTCCAAAGACTTTTCTCACAGCTAATGTATGCAATAAAGTACTAGAGATCACATGCTCTACAAAGGGCATGGAATTCTAATTGATACGTATCAGATGAAGTCTTAGATCAAGAGTTGAGCATTAGAAACAACTTATTTGTTTTTCTACCAGAGTAGAGGAAATGTTAATAACCATTATCATTTGGGGAATATTTGAAAGGAAAAAAAAATCTGTGGTCTTCCCTTTGAAGTATCTGTGAATTAAAATAAAAACATTATTTGAATCATCAAAGAGATAAAAAAAAATGTATTGAGTTTAAGCAGTTGTTTCCAGTGACCCAACAGTCTTAAGCTTTTGAATTAAAAGTAATACAGCTAAAATGATCTTTATCTCAATAAGATTGTTTACTTTTTAAATGGTGCAGTAATTTAACAATTTTCAGCTGAAATAAAAAATCTATCAGTGAAGTTAATTAAGTTGGTATTAAATATGCCTTTTCCTAATGAACACTGTTGTTTTCTCTTAACAGCTATCCAGCTGTCTGTGAATTCCTTCAGCACAATAACTTGTTATCTATACTTCGAGCTCATGAAGCCCAAGATGCTGGGTAAGTTATTTTTCTCTAATTTATCATTTGCGAACATGCAAGATCTATTTGCTGAAGTTAATTATGGTGCTATGTTAAGGGAGGGGGAGGGAGGTTTGGATTAGTGTACAGTTGCTCATACCTCATAAGCAGGTTCTACGTTGAACATCTCCTCATGTAGTAAAGTTGGCATTGGGACCTTTCTGATCAGTTGTTTGGTATGATTGAATAATTGCCAGATCTGCAAATCTCTGTGTTAATCTTTAACAGTGGACTACATAAGGAATAAAAGTTTTAAATCAAAGGCATTCACAATAATTATGGATACAACTCTGCATGAGTTTTAAGCATCCATTTAAATATCGCCCCCAACCTGAGTTGGCAACATTTGTTAGTGATCTTGCGGCAGCAAGAATCTACAATCAAGTCTACAATGGCACGCCCATGACAAAGCATGCTATTTTTGTATCCTAGTCTCGATATGCTATGTACTACATGAGCAGAAAAGCCTCATTTATGGAAAGGGCCATATTCATTATGATTCGTGAGTTACATATTTCTGTTACCCATAAGAAGCTTCAGATTTCCATGGAGATTCTCCCCAAGCTCTTTCATCTGTAATATAGGAAGCATCTAGCTGAAAAGGTAATTACACTATAACTAGTGTTATTTATGTTACAGGTATCGTATGTATAGGAAAAGCCAAACAACAGGCTTCCCCTCCCTAATCACAATATTTTCAGCACCAAATTACCTAGATGTATACAATAATAAAGGTAGGAATTTTTTATTTTTTTTATTTTTCTGATTCTTTATTAGTTTGTTATAAATGTAATGTATTACAACGTTTCTTAAACTCGTGACATTTTATTAGAGCTTAGTAAAGACAATTCCATATGCAATCTTCATCTGTTGTAAGAAATTGTATTAAATATTATTCAAAAGTACAATTTTAATTAATTATTTTCACTGTGTCAATGATTGTACTGATTTTCAATTTATTTTATGTATTAGTTTGAAAAATGATTTTGTTTTTTTTCTTTATGTCCAATTCATAAACACACTAGCAAGTCAAAGAGTATTTGTATAGGATGGAAAGAAATGTATTTCAAAATATTTAGATGGCTTTGTGTTTACTTCTTAGATTGTAAGTTTTACTGAGTATCTTCTATGTCAGCAGTTTTTACATTGGTTAAATAGTATGTTCAGTTTATCTCACCTACTGTAAAGAACTGTGGATGATGATGGTTTTTATGAAAATATTAAACAAAAAGTGATAATTACGATATTTGAAAACTGTGAATGTCCGTTCTCTGTACAATTTTGACATGATTTAATGCTTTTACGCAAATGTCTCGCTTGCATGTTTCCTGCAGTGTAGGTTTACTGCAAGTTTTAGTTAAATATTGTGGTGTTTATTTGCCCATTCCATAGCTGTATGGTGTATTTAAATACTATTTGCTAATAGTAGGTTTCGAGGTAATACTGCATGGTGAACTATCCTATCTACACTGCCTAGAACAAGCTTTACATTTTTCATTTTTCTAAGTTTATTTTGTGAAAACAGAATTCATTACTACAAAAGTTACTTCCTGACCTTTGTTGTGAGTAAGCAGAATCTATATCATCTGTATGAAATTTTAAGGGCAGAGAAAGGCTCATGCTGGCTCCCGGTCGGCTGCTTGTATCCCCTTAAAAGTGTGATAATTTGCTTCTAGTGTACAAATGGGCAAATTAGAAAAAGTCAAGGGAGGGGAAATGGATGAGCACGACATAGGGGACAGAGAGAATCCTAAATATTTTAATAGAAGCAGATTAATACCTATGTTTTGCAAGTTGCATATCATTTTGGCCCACTGTTGCTATACTGTCCAGTTTTATATGTGCCTAAAGTGTCACATGATTAGTCCTGGATTATTATTTCTTTCTCTCTGGTTCCATTTAAAAATGTAATTGTAGATGTGAAAGCATTGCAAATGACAATTTTTATTTTATTTTATAATGCAGGGATGATTTTTACAATCTATCTTTATCCTGTACACTTGTGCGCTGAATACATAATATTAATGCATGTACCTAAAACCTGGTATAGGTGCTGTAATGCTGCTAGTACACAAAATAATGTAAGTGCATGTACGGGTGCTAAGACTTTGACAAGTGTATACCTCACTTTGCTTCCATTTCAGTGATGTCTGCACATTCACAAACATTAACGCTCAGTACAATAAAATGCTGTTCTATTATTATTATTATTATTATTATTATTATCCTTTATTTGTTAGGCGCCACAAGGTATCTGCAGTGCCGTACATAGTACAAACAGTAGACGATACAGGGTGAAACAGTACAGAACAGTAAACACAAAGTACCAATGCTTCAGAAACTCCAGGCAGACAAATGGAGTAAATACGGAGCAGAAGAATGGGTATGGAGACAGGAGGGGAGAGAGGGGCCCTGCTCATTCGAGCTTACATCCTAAGGGAGGGTGGACGAAACAGGCACGAAAGGGAGGCAGTGATGCAAGGGGAGAGAGAAAGGGACCAGGTGAGAAAGGGGAGAATGGGCGGAGGATATGAGGGGGATAGGTGGTAGGTTGGTAGGCTTTGAGGAACAGGTGAGTTTTGAGTGCTCGTTTGAAGGAGCACAGATTGGGAGCGAGACGGATGGATTGAGGGAGGTCATTCCAGTGCAGGGGGGCAGCACGGGAGAAGTCTTGGATTCTGGAGTGGGAAGAGGTAATTAGAGTGGAGGAGAGGAGGCCATAATTTGTGGAGCGTAGGGAGCGGGCAGGAGTGTGAATGGTGAATTCTATGGGAGCACTCATTAAGTATGTAGAACACAATCCTGCAGGGAGGCTTTGAGGACATGCTTCTAATGCTCTGTTAAAAGTTAGTACGATGTACAAGGTTTTGTCTACACTTTAACAGGTATTGGTTTTTCATCTTGTTTTGTATGTGTTCAAGGTCCGAACCAGCCTGATGTCCTCAGTATCCTTGAAGATTACCGAATCAATAGCTTAGGGAGACTCTCTGTGTTAGGAGACTCTTCCTTTAAATAGAATATACACAAAAGTAAAGCCTAACTTTTTAAACTTAATGATTTATTTTTAGCACTTGCAATTGAAAGTACGTGAAGCTTATAGAATGGAGGTAAATGTTGCCAAGTAAGCTTTTACAGTGTGTTTAAAATGTCATCTTAATAACTTCTGAATCTAGACAAGTGCCAAGAGGCCATTATTCTCTGTAATAAATGTTACACTGGAGCAGTTTTCATCAAGGTTCACATTTCATTTTCACATTTCATTTAAAAATCGGCAAGCTTTGTAGGCGTATCCAACTTGCAGTCTTGGTTTTTAGCAAATTACTTTTTCCCCTATTGCTCTGGTCTTGCTGCAGAAGATGACCCCAAACACAATTTCTAGACACAATTTTTTTCACAGCTTTACAGGTTATGAAAAATGATCAGTTTAGCTGCACTTTATACATTACTGATGCTTCACTGTCATTCTTCTTTTAGCTGCAGTATTGAAGTATGAGAACAACGTCATGAACATCAGACAGTTCAACTGTTCTCCTCATCCATACTGGCTTCCAAATTTCATGGATGTCTTTACCTGGTCCTTACCATTTGTTGGGGAAAAAGGTATGTTTATAATTCAGTCCCATCTGCAAAGCATTTCTGGGTGCACTTTGCCCATTGTAAAATAAAAAAAACAAAACTGCTCAACAGACAAAACGTTCGAGCACACAAAAATGCTATATGTAATAAATAAGACAGTAGGAGATTAGACTGTTAATGAAATATTTACATTTCTACAGTGCACCATTTCAGATTAATCTGCCTCTTTACATTCCTACTTAGTTTGTGGAGTCGTTGGACAAGAATAGGACACTACCTTGCACTAAGCAGACAAACAAGTTGTACAGCCAAGACTGTTTTATCTTTACATCCAATATCCAATGTTCCTAGTAAATAAAAATCCACTGGGTATGTTTTGCACATAAATCAAAAACTAGTTTGCAAGAAAGAGCTTTTTTTTATTCAGCAAAATGGATCATATTGATGCTCTAATGAAGTTCACCTACTTGATGTGTAGACTCAATACCTATCTTATCTGGATGGATTATGTCTATTAGCTGACTTTTAGCTATTTTTTTGGTTGAGTTTTTAACTGAAGTGTCAGCTTCAAGCTTGGGAAAAATTGTTATCAGTACTGAGCTCACAAATTTAATTTTCTGATATGTTGTTGAACAACGTTCTTTAAAAAAGAAATCCTAGTTCCAGTGCTTATTTTAATTGTTATATTTTGATCATTTATAATTATGCAACTCAAATATTTATTTGTTTGAAACAAGTTCTTAGGCAGATTTTTAATACCACAGATTTGTTGTACTTTTCCACCATTTATAAAAACATTTAAGTGTATTAATCTCTCACACCTTACTCTTTTTTTTTTTTCTTTTTTACACAGTGACGGAAATGCTTGTAAATGTACTTAGTATTTGCTCTGACGATGAGCTGGTATCAGATGAAGATGCCGATGGTAAGAACATTTTTGAATTTGTAGGTTGGTTTCTGCTTTGTAAAGTGGCATAAATTTTACCTATTTGTATCAATAGCTATTTTTATATATTGTTGTGCCTCCTGGTTTTCTTGTGTGAAAGCACTTTGCTGTACTCACATTGGTCTGATGCATGATATTAACAAATAAAGCAGGATTTTTCCTGTTGTTTTGTTTGTGCAATAACATAAAAAAACAAGGACTTAATCTTGCTAAGCGATTTTTCAGATTGAAGATACACTTTTCCAGGTACCAAATATGTGGTTACCTACAAAATGCTATTCCTTATTCTCTGCTGCCTATCACTGTCCCATGCCATCAAATACATTTGCAATATTAATACAGATGGAAGCAACTCCATAGAATACATGCTAACCATGTACTCTATGGAGTTATGTAGCTAAAACTTACAATCCCCCATACTGGTCATTTGTTCTTTATTTACTTGTAACTTTCCGTTGAAGTGGTGAAGTGACACTGTAGCTGTTAGTCTCCGTTCTTCCAGTCAGCTCGTTATCGGACGGATCTGTAGACCTTCATGACCATGCACGTCTCCTGCCTTTCTCATGCTGTAAACAGGGTCGCCAAGAGGAATTTCGTACCCAGTTATAGCAACTTATTGGGGTCCAGTTCATAGGCGCCAAAGGGGGCACGGCCACCCCGGTTTGTGGCTCTTCTCATTATACATTACACAGGCAGGCCTGGGCCCTGGTATATTGTAGCCAGACCCCTCCTCTCCCCTCTCAGATCCAAATAGAGCTCTTTACAGTGTATTAGATTGACAGGAGTAGTAGGGAGTTCAGTAGACCATAATGGGAGGGGTTATATAAGGGTAGGGGGATATTTTTGTAAACTGGGGAACCATATTAGAATGTGATGTAGTACTTCACACTGTTGAATTATATTGCTTTATTTTATAAAGTCATCAACACCTACTTAATATATGTATTCCACTTTGATACCAAAAAGAAGCCTGAATCATGAAAAATACAGGGAATCCCTTTCATAACAAAAATGCTATCATAGAAGATGTTCTATCAACCAGTTCTCCACATATCACATTTGTATTTTAAAAAAGTCGTTGGTAATGCAGTAATTATATATAATACCCTATAATACTTCAAGTACATTTTTTAATTTTCCAACAAGTGAAAGATAGAAACCATTTGCTGTAATTATTTTTACAAAAACAAACCTTAATCCCTCCTAGGCATCAGATTAAAAGGGTAGTTTCCATAATAGTATATGCCCAATGTTTACTCCTACCTGGTACTGCTGCCAAGTGATAAAGACATGCTCTTTTTATTAGTTTTTATAACTAGACATGTAGTATTTGATTGACATAGAAAATACATACTTACAAAAAAATTAATTATTCTTTATAGAAATTGTATAACTTAAGCAAAAGGTAGAACATAAAGATAATTACCACATTTAGAGGAAAGGTCTGATCACCTAGGGATTTTAATAGTCCCAGATTTGGTTTGAGATGAGTAAAAAACAAAAAAGGAGAGTAGGAAAAAGAAATCATAGTAAGTATAAGCAATATTAATAGACTCCCATCAACATAGCAGCCATTATAGTTTTGTCAGTTTTATATAAAAATCTTTTTTTTTTCTTTCTATACTCAGAACAATTTATGCTATACTTTCACAGTGGTGTTTTGCAGTTTAAACAGTGTATATCTCTAAGTTTGTAAGCTGAGGCTCTCTAATAATGCTGAATCACATATATGACCAATAACAGTGATCAAATATAGAATACAGATTGATTATGGTTATTGAGAGGCCGTAGACTCTCTTCTCCCTTGCAAAATAAAATGACCGCTCACTGCAGCCAACTATAGATGCTCAAACATTTCTACCCATTTCGATGGCCATGATCATGCTTGCGGGTCAGTTGTTAATAGACCCTGATTTGTATTTAAGGTTTATCATTCACAATTTTAAATGTGTATTATTTAAAATACTTAAATTTAACAACATTTTAAAACAAAGCATTTTATAATTCTCTCGAAATGAATGATTGATGTCCACAGTTTGCAATTAAATTGCTTTTTTATTTTAAATATTAACTGATTCGATAAACTGGGTACAAAGTTTATCAAATACTTGTAATACATATAATAGATAATATATTATATTACAGCTGAAAATAATAATTAAAGGGTGCAATCAGCCTCAAAACATAAAATAGATATCAGGGCAAAGCAGAGGCATACAAGAAGCACTCCAAAATGAAGACAACTGAATATGAGAAAACTTCATGTGTTAAACATATAGCATCTATGTGGCATTTGACAAATAGTTAAGAAACACATACAAATAATTACAACTAGAGATGTTCACTGACCCATGTGTTTTGGTTTTGGATATGGATTAAGTTTGTGTTTTGGTTTTGGCCAAACTGCCCTCGCGTGTTTTGGTTTTGAATCTGTATTTTTTAGAAAAATATCTAAAACATGCTAAAATCACATAATTTTGCTTTTTTTTTTATCTTACATTATTATTAACCTTAATAACACTAATTTCCAGTCATTTGCAGTAAATTTTGTCCACCTCACAATATTATTTTCATACACTTTCGGATGAAGACTGGAGCGACCTGGCTGGATGCTAAGCGACAGAGCAACGACACAAACACACAACCGTTCATAGCACATCTAGGAAACATTACCACACAGCAGTGGCAGAAAAGAGAAGTGGTGCAAGATGAAATTGTCCTTGGGCCTTCACACCCACCCTTATGTAAGATATTGAAAAGGACATATACAGTTTACCACAGCAAGCACTCCAGCCACAAGGAGTGCCACTTTTGTGGCTGAAGTGCTTGGTTTGTTTGGGCCCCCACAAAACAAGCTACTAATAGCTTATTAAGCCCAACAGTGCTGTCAATGAACTCTACATTATTAAACCATGTCTGCTCGTGCTGCATCTTTAATCTCCTTCTCCTCTGGGGATACCTCGCGCTCATCCCTGAAGAGCCGCCATAATTATGTAGACACAGGAATAGATATTACAACTGGAGTGGCATTACATCTGCTTCAGATGGACTGTGACATGAAACATGTGAGCAGCAATGAATCTGTCATGTTGGAATACGCTGCATTGAACAGAGATTTAAACCAATATATAGATGCAGTTGAGACCGTACTTAAATTAAAACGTGACCCACCGGATGAGATCTCGGATTTAAGAGAGTTTGTACACGAGACATACACTGTGCTTCAGAAGAATAATACAGAGGAGGCCCTGAGGCAGGAGGATAAATATATCCTGTTTAAAGAACAGTTAGGACACCTGAGAAAACAAATGGGTGTATCACTGGCCCCTGCAGACTAACGCATGGAAGATGAAGACGAGGAGATTGCCGTCGCCCAGAGCATATGGCCGTTACAATGAAACTGTGAATGGCTCATTAAATCAGTTATGGTTCCTTTGATCGCTCCACCCGTTACTTGGATAACTGTGGTAACTCTGCATCTAACACATGGCGATGAGCGCTGACCCCCCGGGATGTGTGTATATATCAGACTAAGACCAATCCGGGGTGCCCCAGCGGGTTGGAGATGGTGAACCCAGTGAAAAAGAAAGTATGTGGTCACACATAAGAGAGAGAAGCAATTGAAAGGATGATTGAAAACAAACTTCATCCTAACACAATATTAATGTAATCCTGTTGGAAACCACCATTACAGAAGTCTCTGTTACATAAATGTAAAAAATACCTTTTTTAAAGAAAAAAAACACATATTTAATAAAGGTGAACTTTACTACAAATTCCACAGGGAAGGCCTTTACTGGTGTTTAGATCAAAGTACAGAGACTTCTGTAATGGTGGATTGCAGCGTGGAGTAATGAATATTGTGTGAGGATGATGTACACACTGATGAGAGTGAGAATGATGACCGTGACTAGCTGAGAGAAGGGAGCTAGCTGATGCTGGTATGCTTGTTAATATTTAGGGTAGAATGGCATGTTGGCAATTTTATGTTTTCTACAGTAAACTTTCACCTTTATTAGAGAGATTTTTTCATTAAAGAGGTAAAAGCTTTTTTTTTTTTTTTTGTTTTGCAATTTTGTTTCCCTGACTTAAAACCACTGTGCACTTGAACATAGGCTTTAGCAGATGAAGTAGATGGATTGGTACCGTCATAACGGAGACTGGAGAGTGACAAGAACAATGTTACTGAAGACTGGAGAGTGACAAGTACACTGCCACCCCTCCTGTTTCTGTATGAGCTATGGCACAGTAGAATGTCACTGGAGACTTTTAAAAACATTGCCAGCCCTAATATTTGAATTTCTGTTTCAGCACTAAAGTCTGCCACCTCTCCTATTTCTGGGTGAGCTATGGCACAGTACAATGTTACTGCAGATTTTGAAGAACACGGACAGCCCTATTATTTCTATCTCAGCAGTGACAAGTACTGGATACTTAAGAAAACTGCCACCCCTCCTGTTTATGTTTTAGATAGGACACTGCCCAACTGCACTAGAGACTCCCAAGAACCCTGCTACCCCTTCTGTGTGTCTCTGTGAAATGGCTCTGCATCGCCCTGGAGGGCGGTACTTAATGAATCCAAAACTCGCTAGATCCGATGACACAACGATACGTTTTTGCCTCGTTTTCACTTATGAGGGCACGCAAAAGTACAGAGCCAGCTCGCTACTCGGATCTTTGAAGTTCGGATGGACTCGGTTCTCGGAGAACCGAGCTCGAGCATCTCTACTTAAAACAAGTTGGTATCATCTTGAGATTGCTTATAAAAAACAATATAGTCCATTTTAAAATTAGGCATATTGATATTTACATTTTCCATTTAACTAATTAGATGTCACAGACTAATAAAAAATAAAAATTGTGAATGCTCAAAGAACGTCTTAACACTAATTGATCTGGCTGCAATCCCATCACAGCACCCAATGCCTTAAAACATACTAAGTTTTTTTTTCTTTTTTTTTTTTTAATAAACTTCTAACTTTACTTAGTTTGTCTTACCAGAGGCGGCTTTTCTCTCAAACGACTTAACACTTGTATCCTGCAGTATATAGGGATTTTGCTTTGCTGGTGTACCTACCTCCATCTTGTATTCACACATTCATAAATCCATCCATACATACACCTATAGAAAAACGTATTTAAGAACTCTTTATTTATAGTGCCATTTGACCTTAATTATATTTGTATTCGCTTTTATTTAAAAAGCTGTACAAGGGGGTTAGGACAAATGACAAAAGAACATAAGTAGAAAAGTGGCAAAAAATAGACATACAATGCACAAATACAAACAACAATTTTATATAATTCTAACCCACAAAATGACATAACATTTCACATTACATACTTAGGGAAAAAACTAGGAGTGAGGGTTGTACTCCTCAATTCACAAAACATGCATTCCAAACATCTCACAAAATGAATCCTCAATTCACACTATACTAGCAACTTGTGATACTACTAACTCCCAATTCAAACAGCATATTGGTATATATTACAGACCTTGAGAAACTGTACATACTCCTTATATTAAGCATACTAACTGAACCAGTGGTTGATGTTGAAATTTAGAAGTGGCAGTTTGAAAAATGTAATAGGATTATAAGTGAATGAAATTTGATAGCCTTACAATAAAGGCAGTAGGAGAAGTGGCGGTATGGTATACACCCCACTTCGAACACTATTCAAAACTAAAGGAAGAAAATGTAATGTACTAACACATTTTCAGTAAAGGTTTGATCACAAAGGAATTGTAATGGAAAAATACCAGTAGTAAATTTTGTGTGTGATCCAAATGATATTTTTATTGATCAAAACGTAATATAAAATATTACAAAATAAATGTATTTTGCAGTCATCAGTCATTATTTCTTTAAGATATCTTCCTCTGACTTAGGCTGGGCACACACTACAGACTATTCCAACCAATAGCTACAACAATTTTACTAGCAACTGGAAAACAAAAGAAGTCGCGATCAGCATGCCGCTTCATGTGTACACACTATACATGTTTTAAGAGATTTTCCCTCAGATCTGTGCTCTTCATCTGTCATAACTGTCAGCTGAAAGGATCATGATTCTGTAAACTCTATGGAGATCCTGATTGTGAGTGCATACACACTGCAGGATCAGAAATGGTTGGAACAAGATTTTTAAACAGTATCAAATGAAACGATGATCAGTACTTTGGAACGACTCACGCTCATTGTGTAAGTATACACACTAATTCGATATCTGGCCAAACTGTCTTTTATCGCCTGTAGTGTGTACCTTGCCTTACTAAGCAGTGCGTTATATGGCCTCTAAATCATTTATATACCTATTGCCAATCATAAACCTCAGCTTTCTATAACAATACACTTGTTATGTATTAGAAAGTAGGTAAGAACATTTATGTTGCACATTTTTGGTACGTTTGACACCATTGTAAGCTTTATTGTAAGAGACATTTAAAATATTTACCACTAATACTTTTAAAGAGGCTTCATTTTAGTTATATAGTTATATAATAATGAATGTATGCCGCTACATGCTTGCAGTACATACATAAATGCAGAAGCAGCTGTTTTTCATTTAGTATTGATGTTCCAGATTAATGTTGCATTTACATTTAGTATTGATGTCTAGATTACATTGTGATTAAAACCTTTTTACTAAACTGCATGACATATCTCATAATCGTTTGGCCCTAACTTACAAAGGTGGCTTCATGATATTGAAAATAATATATATATATTTTTTTAATTTATATGTGTAGAATAAAATATCTATTGCTGTGCAGTACATTAAAGAGGAGCAGAGCTATGTAGATAACAAACTATAGAGCTATCAAGAGATTCTTTACCACAAAGTTTACATTTGCTCCAACAATATACATAAAAGGATATAGATGATAATTATATGATATTTAGAAATCTGAGAATAAGTATACTGGATATACAAATACTAGACATAGTAACCGTGCAAATACCCTGGAATATTGTTATTGAAGTTACCCCAGTACCTCCGTTACAATACAGGTCATAATGACACATAATGAGTTCCTGCTATCAGGTGTACACACATACAACCCAGACACACAAATAATGCCATGAAAAATACCCAGCGATGTCTACCTCAACGTGGAAAAAGAATGTTATAGTTGAATGCTGCCTCTAGGGATTTGAATGGTCTCCCTACCATTCAGATGATATATGTAATAGATATTGACGCAATTCCTTGGCGCTCCACCACTTAGTAATGTGGAACGGAGTCTCCAATATAGGTAGTCGCAAAATTTTATATAATGTAATAGAGATATTAAAAAGAATTGCATAAGCAGCTCTGACCAGAGTATAACAACATAAGAAATGTAGGTGGTAAACTAACAAAAAATCACAAATAGAAAATGGCAGATAGAAAATTGCACATAATCATAAAATTGTTAGATAACAAAAATGATGCCCACAATCACACCCTGAGCACCCCCTGGCACATGCACAGGCACTTTTTCATAGATGCTGGCCAATGTCACACGCCATGTTCCTATTCAGTGTACCACACATTTGCTTAGCAGAGCCGAGGAAAGAGCAGGTCCACTGTTTCAGGAATCCCTTTGGTGTTTTTGGTTTTTGTTGTAGAGAACAAGGTGTTTTTTCATTAGCATGGGGAACATCTTCTTAAAAAAAAAAAAAAAAAAAAAAAAGGGTTTGGAATGTAAGATTGCCAAAGGTACTCGGACACTGATATTTTCTTTCATACATGCATATGTGCTGTGAAAATGTATAAAATGCATGATTGTGGGATTTAAATGCTGTTGTACTTTTGCCAATACAACCTATTGTAGTGGGAGCACACATGAGAAATGCGGTGCTTATGCCATGGCCTAAAATTTTAAATGCAGCATTAATAATGGTGGGAATGAGCTCATGAAAAACCATCCAGTATGTTCAGGCTTAAAAGCACATTAACAGTGGCTAGGTGTAAACGAGTTGTTGAAAGAGGAGGGCACATTTAGTGCCTGACACTTTTTGTGCTTTTTGTGCCATTCACATCAAACCACACTGCATTATCCTTGTCTAATGCTGTACAAAGTGTCATGTGGTCCTTGCTTTGGGAGGCAGCGGATAACACCATTTATCTAAATTAAATGTGCCCAGCCTGTGTGAGCAAATATAGAGAACTGTTTCCCCCTTTTCATGCTTCCTGTCATCACAAATATATCAGACTTGCCCCCTAATACTAGCTACTCTCACAAGTTGTTGAATTCTGAAAGGATTATCCAGCATGAATATGATTGACAGGAGGTCTATGAGAGGAGATAAGGGGATAATGAAGCTGATAGAAAGAGTGACTTTGCTTCCATAATTTAGCTTGCCTACAATTAGTAGCACATTTATAGAACCAAAAGTAAAAATAAGGTTCATGTGTATAAGTGTGTTAACGTTAACTTCATAGATGCACTTCCTGTGTTTATCACTGGAGAAATATGCCCTATGGTTAAGGAAAAGTATTGTGTTATAAGTAGGATTATGATTTAAGAGCACTTCTTGTGTGGGACAGGAAGCATGAGTGTGTTTTGGTTGCTGGAGAAAACTGTGAATTGGGGAAAGTAATGCACAAGTAGGGCTGATATGTAGTGTCAAATTATAGTCCATTTAAAATTTTAAATATGGTGTGTGTACCTGGTCAGCAGATCACAGGTGTGGACACACTGCTATACACTTTCATCGTTGGTTGTTATGTAATGTTAAGTGCAATGTATTTGTATTCAGCAAAATAATTGCACATTTCTTTGTTAAATCATATCATATTTGTTAAATTTGGGAAATATTAATTTAGTCTTTCACACACTATATACTGTAAGTTGACTCTGCTTGTGAATATCATATCGTCCGATACAGTTCAGTTTATGTAAATTTTAAATATTAAATGTTCGTGAATGAAAGGCCCCTAACATATTTTTGAAGGTACCTGCCACCTACCAGTTAGCAGAACTGTGGGATTTCCCTGCCATGGTCACTACGTTTTGTGAGAATTCACCTGTACTAGCTTTCCAATGCAACAGTGGGACTTTGGGCAGTGAGTTCTCCAGGTCTGCAGCGGTCTGCTAACTGGGAGGAGGTGCATGTGTTAAAAACTGTCAGGGTGGTAGCAGCCTTTAAGCGAACAACTAACATACAATAGAGATGAAATACAATGCTGGAAAAAAACAAAATACTGGCCTACTATATTAATTTCCCAATATCTTGAACAGGAACCTGGAGGCTTGTGAGCAGGGTCATCTTACCCCTTGATTGATCCCCATTCTTGTATTAATGCCGTGTCTGTCCGTTTTCTTGAATTTCTAAGTGAAAACAAGTTGACACAACCTATGCCGAGTGCAAACATAAGCATGACACATTTCTGCACTTTAATGCACAATTGCTATTTAATTGCTGTGTCTAACAGGTTGAAAAAAAAGTGAATGTGGCATGTACAAAAGTTTGGGCACCCTTTCTAGCTAGTTTTCTTCTTTACATTCATATTGTCTGTCACTGTGTTTGATGAAGCTACTCACAGTTTTTACATTCACAGATGGTTTGCTGGAGTGGGTAAAGCAAAAAAGGCCAGATTTTTGCTGTGGGTCATAATAGCATGTACCAGTTACTGAATGGCTGTTATAAACTACAAATTGAAAACTTTTATAAAATTTATAGATTATCACTTCTTCACTTGTCTGCGACTGAAACACTTTGCAGCACCTAACTTACTCACCATTTGTGTTTTTGTTTTGTGTTATTTTTCAGATTCTCATTTTCTTCCCTGTTTACCTAATATTTCTTTATTTTATTTTACAGACACTTTATATCTTTTCACTTTAGTAGATGTTTCACCCTTTCCCTTTTCTTTCTCATCCTTCAAATTCCATTTGTCTTTATGTGTTTGCCTCTGGATTTTCATAAGAAGACCATCTTATTTATGCACAGAAAAAAGGTATTCTGTTTGGACTTGCAGAGTCGATAACTTGTGGGTATATGCTTCATAGTGATGCTTTCTACACTGTAACCTAGGCATGCAGAGAAAAACATGGACCTAACAATACCCTGCACCGAATTAGTTTTGCTTAAGCTCTTGACCAAATATCTGTAATCATTTATCATTAGTGTGAAAAGAAAGCCTAAGAAACTGCTAAATGAATTTACATTTTTAATGTGTTGTGACTGTGTTGTGCTTCCTTGCATTAACTTGTGTTTTCTTTGTACAGGCAAGTAACATTTTAATTCAAAGAAAGTGTCCTGATTTTTAGGGGCATCATGTATTCAAATTCTATACCTCTCAACTGTGTGTTTTTGATTTCATTAAAATAATGGGATACGTCGTTCCTTCCCTGCAAAAAATATTTTTCTAGAAAACATAATCTATTTTGTGATAATACTTTGTTGTTTTTGTGGCTGAATACTTTAGTATGTGCTTTATGCTCAATTGTCTTCAGAAGTGTGTCCACATGTATGCTGGTATGCTTATGTATCTAATTTTATGGAAGTGGTTTTGTAAACTGGACTTTGCATTCTAATACATATATAGATATAGAGATTATTTTTTTAAAAGCATTTTACATTTTTTTAAGTGCTATCTTACAGGCTTTAAAAACTGTTAAGGGTATATTTACTGAGAGGCGGGTTTGAAAAAGTGGAGATGTTGCCTATAGCAACCAATCAGATTCTAGTTATCATTTATTTAGTACATTCTACAAAATGAGAGTTGGGATTAAAGGTGAAAATAGACCACAATTTGCCAATATAACAACCTATCATTTATAATGGATCACAGCTTGTTCAGCTGGTTGTGTGTTAACCAGCTGAAAATATCCGCCAGAATTAATGTGAACCCACTGGCCTATAGGAAGCTACAAGCTCTGCTTTTTACAGACCGTTGCATGCATGCACATATGTGCCATTCAGTTTACTACTCTGGATACAGGACAAGGATTTTGCTTGCAAAAGAGAACCGGTCGGTCTGTTTTGCATATTGATGTTTTTGCTTAAAAGTCTTACTTAATAAAGTTTGACATCATGTATGCACATCAGGTCATCAACGCAGGATACAGTGTGCACATTAAAAGGAGTTAACATGAATTCTGTTGCATAAATCAAGTCTTACATAACACATTGGGCAACAATGAACAATGAGAACATTATGTAGCTAAATAATAAGATACAAGTATAAATGATAGTGGACACAGAGCAACCATGTGAAGGAAATAGCTGGAAAATCCAATAGGGTACAGGCAGATAGTGTCCCATTTAGTCCTATTTAGTATCTATTTGAGATTATTGAAAGGATATTCAGAAGGCAGGAGTACCCATATTTCCATTTAAAAATGAAGGTCTCCTGCAAAAATCCCTTGTTGTTTGGGAAGCGCCATAATAGGTGGCAGACCAGACTAAAACCACTCTCCATCAGTGTACCATATAGATTCTTATATGGCACAAAGCTTCAAACAAAGCATATGATGGGCAATAGGCAGTGTTAATTTTTCCATGTATTCTAAAGCCAATTGTAGAGAGCAATCCATGATGAGCATGCAAATGTACCTATTGTTCCCATGCATAAATATAATGAACAAGAATCTATAGGTTATTTTTTTAAATTTTTTTATGCATGTGAATAGTAATCACAAGTAACTTGTCTATATAGTGTTCAAGCTCGCTAATCCCATTTTCCTCTTGCACTGAAACCAAAATGTTAATGCTTACGTGCAATGTGTGTAGAATTTATATGTACATGTACATTTGAATCTCTGATTGACGTATATTGTAATTGTATTAATTACAGGAGCAACAGCTGCAGCTCGTAAGGAAGTAATCCGAAACAAGATCCGAGCTATTGGTAAAATGGCAAGAGTGTTCAGTGTGCTGAGGTGGGGGAATCATGTCATTGTGCTCTCTTTTTTTATTTTGAATACATACTTAATCTTTCACAGTTTCACATTTGGTTGCAATGGAAATATCTCCAAAGTTGTAGTCTGGAGGGGAAAAGTTAACATTTTCAGTTTAAATTAGTTTGGAGATTATCTCTGGGCTGAGTTTTTAGACTATTTGCTTGGGCAGTTGATTATAGACATCTCAGTGGTCACTCTTCTTGACAGATGGCCTCCATTGATAAGTGTCCACAATGTACTGCTGTGTCAGGGAAGGCAGCCCCCCTCAGCTGTGGGACCCATAGCAGTTGCACCCTCTGCACCTATGATAGTTGCACCCTTGTCCCCCTTTTTTCTTACCATTCAGACTTTTTTCTGATGTTTACATACATTTGAATGAGCTACTCCTATTGCCTCCTAAAAGCAAAACTCCTACATCACTTTTAATAGTATACACTCTGCTGTGTATTTGTTGCCATTTTGTGGTGTTGATAAGGTATCTTATGAGTTTGTTTGTCTTGAATGAAAATACTAGTATAGCTCTATCCACTAATGCTCAGTCTCACTGTTTAGTTATTGCAGATGTCAAGTTTCATGAGTACATTTTATATGTGCTTGCTTGTGTGTTGGCATTTGTGATTATCTTTTGTTTAAGAGACTGGTTGTTTCTAGCAAGTGCACTTTATATTAAGGATGAGCGGGCTCGGATTCTGCTAATCCGAGCCCACCCGAACAATGCGGATCCGACGGAATCCGAGCACTGTTCGGGAACTTCCGGGCGCCAAACTAATCCAAACCGAGGCTATGACATCCAAGTCTCGCGTTGGATCTTGCGAGACTCGGATGTCATAAATACTCACCTTGCGGCCGCCATCTTCATTTCGCCTGACATCAGGGAAGAGGGAGGGTGTGTAGGGTAGTGGTGCTCTGTCCTTGTGTCCAGTGCTCTGTCCTTGCTGAGTCCAGTGGTGCATCAGTCCAGTGCTCTGTCCTTGCTGAGTCCAGTGGTGCATCAGTCCAGTGCTCTGTCCTTGCTGAGTCCAGTGGTGCATCAGTCCAGTGCTCTGTCCTTGCTGAGTCCAGTGGTGCATCAGTCCAGTGCTCTGTCCTTGCTGAGTCCAGTGGTGCATCAGTCCAGTGCTCTGTCCTTGCTGAGTCCAGTGGTGCATCAGTCCAGTGCTCTGTGCTGCTAAGTGCATAGTTAATTTAAAAGTATTAAAAAATCTTTAAAAAAATCATTTAAAAAAAATTATTTTTTTTTTTTAAAAAGTATAAAAAAAATTCTTGCAGTCCAGAAACATTAATACTGCAATCTATAAAATATTGTTCACTGTTCTTGCAGTCCAGAAACATTAATACTGCAATCTATTAAAAATTGTTCACTGTTCTTGCAGTCCAGAAACATTAATACTGCAATCTATTAAAAATTGTTCACTGTTCCAGCAGTATTTTAAAAAATAGTACTGTAATACAACATGTGCTGCATATAATGGAGTACAAAAATTAGGAGGATAAAGTAGGGAAAGATCAAGACCCACTTCCTCCTAATGCTGAAGCTGCTGCCACTATTCATGACATAGACGATGAAATGCCATCAACGTCGTCTGCCAAGGCCGATGCCCAATCTCCTAGTAGAGGGCATGTAAAATCCCAAAGTTCAATAAAATTACCAAATAAAGGAAATTAAAAACATCTGAGGAGAAACGAAAACTTGTCAATATGCCATTTATGACACAGAGTGGCAAGGAACGGCTTAGGCTCTGACCCGTGTTCAGGACTAGTGGTTCAGCTTCACCCAAGGATCTAAGCCCTCCTCCTCCCCCCCCCTCTAAAAAATTTAAGAGACTTAAGCTGTCATCAACAACACAGCAAACAACTCTGCCTTCTAAAGAGATGGCATCACAAATCCCCAAGGCGAGTCCAAGGGTGTTGGTGGTTGTGAAGCCTGACCTTCCCATCACTGTACGGGAAGAGGTGGCTCCTTCCACCATTTGCAGCACGCCCTCTGGACTGTGGGTGATCCTTCCAGCATATGCAGTTACAGATTTGGCTAATGAAGGTGTGAATGTTGTACACCGGGAGGAGGATATTGATGTAGCTGGCGCTGAGGAGGAACTTGATGAGGAGGATGCTGATGTGGTTATCTTAAATGAGGCACCAGGGGGGGAATCAGTTGTTGTCCATGGGATGAAAAAGCCCATCGTCATGCCTGGTCAGAAGACCAAAAAAATCCACCTCTTCGGTCTGGAGTTATTTTTATCCAAATCCGGACAACCAATGTATGGCCATATGTAGCTTATGTAAAGCTCAAATAAGCAGGGGTAAGGATCTTGCCCACCTAGGGACATCCTCCCTTATACGTCACCTGAATAACCTTCATAGTTCAGTGATTTGTTTAGGAACTGTGGCTAGGACTGGGACACCTAAATCCCTTGGTCCTGTTGGATACACACCACCAACACCCTCCTCGTCAACGTCCTCCACGATCTCCATCAGATTTAGTCCTGCAGGCCATGTCACCAGCCAGACTGAGTCCTCTTCAATACGGGATTCATCCGAGGAATCCTGCAGCGGTACGCCTACTACTGCCACTGCTGCTGTTGCTGCTGGTAGTCGGTCATCTTCCCAGAGGGGAAGTCGTAAGACCGCTACGTCTTTCACCAAACAATTGACCGTCCAACAGTCGTTTGCCATGAGCACCAAGTACGACACTAGTCATCCTATGGCAAAGCGGATAACTGCGGCCTTAACAGCTATGTTGGTGTTAGACGTGCATCCGGTGTCCGCCATCTGTGCAGTGGAATTGACTAGTTGGAGGAGGTATTGTGGGCCCCGGTACCCGCCACTCCACTACGCAGTCCATAAAGCTTTGTATTAGATATTAAACTACGTTCAATGTTCCTGCCAAATAAAAAAAATAATGAAAATGCCCTGTCATCAATGAAAACAAGAGGTAGTGACGCGCTAGAACCTCAACCTCTATATGCTGCAGAGGATGGAGGAGCAGAAAAAGGCCATTCAAGCCTACACAGCCACCTACGATGGGCCACGTGTTTGTGCCGCCGACTTGTGTCGCTTTGCTAAGACATCCAGCTACCTCGGTGCAACCTTTTGGACTAAAAACAATATTGTGAGGTGGAAATGAATGTTATTGAGGTTAATAATAGTGTAAGGAGTGAAAAAAAATCAAAATATGGATTTTAGCACTTTTTATGCTTTTTAAAAAAAAAATCAGAACCCAAAATCAGAACCAAAACCTTTCGTAGGGTGTTTTGGCAAAACAAATCAGAACCCAAAACCTCAAGCTAATCAGAACCCAAAACCCCAAAAGTGGCCGGTGCACACCCCTACTTTATATAAATGTGTATGTCTGGACAATATGCACTAGGATTTTTTCTCCCCATAGCTTCATTGTTGTATATTCAATACGAACCTATATAACATAGGTTTCAAGTTTGGCACATTACTATCAGTACAAATATTCCAGAAATTGTTTAACATTTCTGTTTAGCAAAATCTCTTCAAATTTGATATTTTACAACCCACATCATATCCAATCACTTCATATTCTATAAGCAATAAACAATTAGCATTGTTTGTTGTACAATGAGGCAATGCAATTTGTATACTGTATCGGGGTATCGAACCATATATATATATTAAACAATAACATGTGCCTACTTTGAAGAGATTATCTGTCACTCTCCACCAAGCCTCCCTGGTTGTGCTTTAAAGTAATTATTTTAGGTCCTTGGTCTCGCTTGGCATTATGTTCCAATTTA
Source organism: Mixophyes fleayi (assembly GCF_038048845.1). Classification (NCBI taxonomy): domain Eukaryota; kingdom Metazoa; phylum Chordata; class Amphibia; order Anura; family Limnodynastidae; genus Mixophyes; species Mixophyes fleayi. Next base: position 143,345,454 of record NC_134402.1, read on the forward strand.
TTCTGGGAGCAGAGCCAAGAGCAGCAGTCCAATCATCATAGGTGTAAACAAAACTTTCAAATGCTTTCTCAATGCCTTGTATCTGTACTTATAAATACATCATAATATAGGAAGACAGCTATTAAAACAGCTTTAACCCACTCTGCGCATCCCACATTTTGGTATATTGTTTATAAAATGCTTTATCATCAGCTTGGAGACTGTAGAATTCAATTAATTTACTTGTATAGTAAGTGTGCTAAAAATAAGTAAGGGTGTGCACCGGCCACTTTTAGTGTTTTGGGTTCTGATTAGCTTGAGGTCTTGGGTTCTGATTTGTTTTGCCAAAACATCCGACGAAAGGTTTTGGTTCTGATTTATTTTTAAAAAAGCATAAAAAGTGCTAAAAAAACAGTTTTGTGTTTTTTTGTTTTTTTCACTCCTACGCTATTATTAACCTCAATAACATTCAATAACAATCATTTCCACTAATTTCCACTAATCCCGATCGGATCCGCACTGTTCGGGTGGGCTCGGATTAGCGGAATCCGAGCCCGCTCATCTCTAAAAATAAGTAGTGGTTGTTTTCTTTAAAAGGTTTGCTGCAATTAATTCAGCACAATATTACTCATTGGACATTAAACAGACAGAAAGTAATTACTGTACATGGGTGCTGTAATGTATTTTCAACTAGGATTCTTTGGGTAGTATTCAACCTAATGCTGTATTTATCTGTTCACTGTGGATTTCTATCACTATATGGAGAGTGGAATGGAAGATATCTGTAGGTTATTAGAAATTTTGAGTAATGCCAGAGTGATCCCTAATGTGCCCATCTAACGTCACATGCTGTTATCAAAGTGTGGGGCACGTCCGCTCTGGGCAATGAGGTTTACTAAGTGGTTTTCAGCATTTGTTTATATATGGGGTGTTAATGCCGGCATTAGGTGTCCAATAGTTGCAATGCGTTCACATGTAGCTCAGGATTTATATAGTGTTTCCTGCCCTCATACAAACCTAACAAAGAAAGAGTACGGTTAACATTCAACAGACTACATATAGTGGTATTGTGTTTAAAAAACACTTAATGCATTTTCACACAGGGTGTACAATTGGCATCAATGTTTAATTGCTGGTTTGATCTAGATAAAGTGTAGACTTTCATGGTCTTGCTGTCTGTGTTTCAGTTCATACCTTGGGCAGTTGTACAGTGCACCATCATGTTGGGTGTTGCTCTGTGTTCCCCACATATGACTTACCTGACTTTTATGTGGCAAGTTCAATTAGCCGCGAAGTGTCTTGTGACCATTCCGGAGAAACTGTACTGCTGATATTTTTCCAGAAATATGCGCTCATTTTTCCTCGCGCCCAATAGAGGTGCAAACATAAAGTGAGCGGATATTTCTACCGTAGTAGTGGTAGAAATTCTAAGGAGCATCACAGCTAATTAAATCTGCCCCTGAACCTGCTGTTTACATTCTCTTCTTGCTACTTGGTCAATTATCTATTCTTCACAATTTAATAATGGAAGAGGATAAAGGAACATAAGCTAATATAGCACAGTGTCTTGGGAGTGTCAACGCTAAATACAAGCCTTGGATATATATGCAAAATACATATTTATGTCAGTCATAGGACACTAACCATATATTTGTATGCACTGCAAGAACTCATAATTTTACAGATATATTCATTGTATGTTTGACTCTGCACTCCATTTAATGTGAGAAACAATGCCATGATTGGTATTATAAACATTAAAACATGAATATCCAAGATGTTTCCTCCTAATATTTTGTTATATGTTACAGTGGGAGGGACAGAAGATGGGGGGTGGGGCTTAGGAAGGCGAGAAAAAAAGGGATGAGAGGGAAGGAAAGTGGATGAGAGAAGGAGGAGGGGGTTTGGAACAGGCACGACGGTCAAAGAAATTCAAACAGTAAACACATATAAACAGAGAGGCCACTAATGGCAGTTAAAACGAGAACTAGCGGTTTGGTGACGATTACCCAAGAGTTGCAGCACCCAGCCTGAAGGATCAGGAGGCGGCTCAGGACCTAATCTGTGTGGTGGGCTGAACTATGGCCCGGGGCAGGGACAGATAAGCAGCTACGGCTTTCCCTAAAATACCAAGAGGCCCGTATATGCTCAAACTTGTTCTATTTGTAGTGGAGATAGTAAGTGATGCCTTCCATACTTGCAATATGCCAGACATAATTCCAGAGAGCTAGCATTGAGGGATGGTTGGGGTTCTTCCAGTAATTTGCTATCGGGGATTTTGCAGCAGCTAGAATATTGGAGATTAATGTATTAGTAGATGCGTTCTCATTAGGTATGGGGCAAGAGAGAAGGAAGATCCAGAGATCCTTAGACAGTTGCTGTTCAGAGATGGAATTAATGATCGATAGGACCTAGCTCCAGAAGGGGACTATGCAAGGACAGGTCCACCAAAAGTGGAGCAGCGTCCCTCTCTGACCACAGTTCCACCAGCAGCTCGGAGTGGATGCAGGAAACATCTTAGAGAGCCTGTCAGGCATATAGTACCACCTGTAGTATAACTTGTAAGCTGTTTTCTTGATCTCTGTGGAGATCGAGCTTTTGGCAATCCCCTCTCTTCCTCGTCCCAACAAGACTCATCCGGGGAGGGTCCCAATTCCCTTTCCTATTCCCATTCGTGCAGCTCCTGGGAGTCGAAAGTACAGTAGTCTCAATCAGCCAGTTGTAGACTGATAAAGTTTCTTTTAACTTTTAGTTCTTCTTTCACATTTTAGTTTCTAAAAAGATTATTTTTCATTTGTTAGAGAGAAAAACAGAAATGTGGTTAATGTAAATGGTTTTTCTGATGTGTCATTCAGACTATATTACCTGCAATGTGATGATGTATGTGAACTGGCTTCTGGATTGATTATGTGCCTGTCTAGTTCTACAATATAATGCATTGCTGGTAATTGCCATTTTGCCTCTTTCAAACCTGAATTGTTAATTACTGTGTTTAGAGAATTGATTGTTTTATATATGTCCTGTTTTCCCTACTGTGGAGCACTATGGTTCCTTACAAATCTACAATGATAATAATGGTCTCTAGAACAACTCCTCATTAATGGTGTCCATTACTATATTTAGTGATCCTTTCTTTTTAAAACCGAACACCAATACACATCTGTGACAGGACATTTGATGAGACCTTAAAGTGAAAATAAACACAGTAAATCTCTGCTTTTGTTCCGTTTTGGGTGCCAACTGCAGTAAAACAGGTGTACAGTTTAATAAGCGTGAATTTTAAACATGGTGCAGACTTTTAGCAACTGTAACACTGCATCTAACACACAGGAAAATATCAGATAATTAAACTATTGGGTATCTGTAAGATAAAGTATGATTTATGATAAAACTAAACATCTTTTACTGGTGTGCTAAGTTACCTTCTTTCTCTACCTTATTCACATTTTTAATATTTGTAATAGTATTATTAGATATGTCAGGATTGGGGAATGCTTTTTAATAGTACTAGGCCCCTCCTTAACCCTTCCCTCAAAATACCCATTCATTGCGAGCGGCACCCGGTCATCACTGCTGCTCTGCAGAGTAGAACTGCCACCAGGACTTACCTGCCAATATTCCAGCAAAGAAACAGCATTGATAATTTTGCTTTTACCTATGCATTGATGATTAATAATTGTATTATTGTTTCTTTTTGATTTTGGTACATAGAGAAGAGAGTGAAAGTGTGTTGACTTTGAAAGGTCTGACACCCACCGGAATGTTGCCTAGCGGAGTCCTTGCTGGAGGCAAACCATCACTCCAAAGCGGTAAGAAAGATATGTGCACTCTGATGAAAGAAATCTATCTTAAATTCCTTTGCTAGAAAAAAACAACAACTTTATAAACAACCAATATTAATTTTGTTGTGTCCATGCACTGTAAAGAAAATTAGCATGAAAACCACAATTATGATTATATAGGAGCACAAAAGTACTAGCAGCTAGAATCAAAGATTATTGTGTCTATTCTCAAGAACCATTAATGCACACAATAGACACCCTAAGGGGTCAATTCAGTTTGAATGATGTGCCTGCAGAATGGTCGTGTAGGCACTCCACTGCGATGCAACATCACAGATTTTTCATGGCACCTCATAGAATTGTACAGGAAAGTCTACAATGTTGGGGCACAATAATATGTGGAAATGGGTGCAGCCAGACATCGTAAAAATGTACAACAGCGCATTGCTTTGAATTGTATAGGGCCCTAATTATTCTGCTTTTGTATTTTCATTTTTTAATTGATCACACTAGAAATCAGTTCAAATTTGTAGCTGAAAGGATTTTTTTTGGACATATAATAATATATTATATTATTACGATATAAGTAATAATATACTTTTCCTGAATATGAAACTAAAACATTAAGTATAGAAATTTTGGATAAATGAATGCAGTGTAAAGAAAAACATTTTTACGTGTAGTAAAATTAAATGCAAATGGATCCAGTGCTTGCCTAATTGACATAAATATGCCCTATGCATAACCTTCTGTTTGAGTGTGTCACAAGTTGCACACTCTGTATCAGACATCTAATCTCACTTTGTGTCTAAAAGAACCATGCTTCGTCTGTACATGAAATTCAGTTGTTACCACTCTTTAAGGGGTAATTCAGTTTCCTGCGATGTGCTGCGGAGTGCCTTTTGAACACACTTCGCAGTGGTGTAACATTGCATATTTTTTCTTGCTCTCCATAGAGGTGTACAGTAAAAACCGTGATGATAGAAACGAGTGCAGCCGGACATTGCAGGAAATAGAATTCCAACCTTTGTTATTTGCTAGGAGAATTATTCACATCACAAGCTAATAAGTTGCAATCACCAGTGTTCACTTAAGTAACTTATTTATATTGTGTGACATTGTTAATAATAAATGCTAAACGTTTCACATCATTCTAAATAAGAGGATGGTGGCAATTTCTTTATGTTGTTTACATGTATTATTTTATTATATTCTTTAATGCAGTCCATGGTGATCCATATCATATAGATATTATGCATGGGTTAATGCCATCTCTAGTGTAAATTGTAGGAACAATATTATGGTATGACCATATACAAGCACAAGGCAACAACTGTGTGCTTTTATACAGGTCACTGGTGATATCCTTATGTTCTTATTCATTCTAACACAGGCTCTTAATGAGTACTGGAATGATGATATCAGAACTTGCTGTTTATACAGTTATTATTACAGAAGGTGCCTGAGTCATTAAGGTGAGCAAAGCAAAATAGGAGTAACTTTGCACCTTGGCAAAACCATGTTGCATTGTAGGGGGAGGTATATTTAAAAAGTGGGGCCAAATTTATAGTTAGGGTAGTGCATGTCCTAAATCAACTGTAAATTTTAGTGTAAAATAAAGTTATCAAGTATTTGTGTGCTACGTAACAAAAATATAGTATTTTCTTTTTGGACAAAATAATAAACTAATTTTTACCCCTTTGCTTGCTAGCATGTTTTTTCTAGCATCAAATGTACTAATTTTTTGCCTTGCTCTCCTTAATGACTCAGGACCTATGTTTATTCTAATTTAAGTTGATTTTTTATAAATGTAAAAAATAATAATAATTATATGCATATTGCTTTTGAGTTGCACATTATTTTTTATTTTCTCTAACAACATTTGTTTTGCTTTTGAAACTTAAAGAACTTATACAACTTATTTGTTCATTATTTAGGTTAAATCATTGTTTTAACAGACAACTACATTTCATAATTAGAATGTGTACATGTGAAACATGTGAATTGATAAAATGTTATGTTCAGACTTATCAAAACTTTCCATTACAGCTCTGTCATAAAATAAAAAGTTAGTAAGTGTTTATAGCAAGCAGTGATAGGCATCCTACAGCTTGAAGGCAGTGATTAAAGGGTTTCTGATAAGGGACAAAAAAGTTCAAATGGCAAAAGAGTATGTTATTCTCTTTGAAGTTTTCTCTTATCACTGATTACATTTAAGTTCACTGACCTTTTACAGATCATTTTCAAAGAGACTGCTTTTCATTCACTCATATTTCCACAGCATTAGACTTGTGTACACTTTCCATCCACAAAAATGCAAGACAGAGGTGCATCACCATCATGATAGATAACATGTTGGACAGGTTTAACCAAATGTCTTCAAGCGTTCAATTTTTTGATGTAGCAGTAGGTTTAACTTCCCTTTACTGTAGTTGCTTGGGTGTATATTTTATATTATTACAAATCAGCAAACATATCATTGTTTAAATATCCCCCTTAAATGGAGTACATGCACACTGTGTGTGCAAAATACCTGGATGTGTCAAATAAATTACAAATGGAGTTTAATGCATGCTAATAAGTATTGCTTGGGTTTTCTCAACATGTGTTGGGTACTACAAATTATTCAAAAAGTTCTTTAGCATGCTTAATATACTTACACACACAAAAAAAAATCTGTTAGTGAAAGTAAAATATATATACATATTAAAAATCCATGACCATTTGTCAGCGACTTCTGAACAACCTGAACTTCCTGTCCCTTCCACACTCCTGTTACTTGAAGCTAGAATGCTGATTGCATCGCAGTGCACTCTGCTGGAGGACTCCATTTGAATGTATTGCAGCATTGTTGCAGTGAAAACATTTTTCTTGGCGAATTGTTGATTTTGTGAAATAAATAGCATTTCAGGTAAATGAAGACTATACACAAATGAGTAGAGCTTATGCTTTATATGATATGTCATTTTAGTAAGGTTCATGTACTTTTATATTTCTCACAACATACAGTAGGTCATGATTCATCGTCAAAGTTTATTTATAAGGTGCCACAAATTCTGCAGCACCCGACAGTCGTCAAACGAATACATTAGTACACTTAAGCATAACAGTATGAGTCATGAGCGAATAGTTATAGGTAGCACATTTTACAAGGATTGATGTGATAAACAAGCAGCATAAAACTTGCACAAAAAATATATCATAAGACATAACAGGGACATACAAGGTTGACATAGAGGGCACGTACTTGAGATAGGGTAGAGAGGACCCTGGCAGCTTACATTCTCGAGCAGGCATGGCACTTGTGGTTCTCTAGGTGTTGTGGAACTACAAGTCCCAGCAAGGCGTGCTAGTTATTGACAGGCAAAGCATGCTGGGGCTTGTAGTTTCTCAACACCTGGAGAGCCACAGGTTGGCCAGGCCTACTTTAGAAACTCATTGCTTGGTCTTTATGTTTATACCTGCACAGATCAAGTAGCATTGACATATGTATAATAAAGTTATATGGATGCAATGTGTAGAAGAAATTAAATGTTTTATTTTATGCTCAATATTTTATCTCTAAATATTGCCCCTGTGTGATAAATCTTTAATGACCGAATTTGAAGTCACATATGAGGGCGCAAGTAGCCTTTTCTTTCTTGGCAAGTGTAGTATTACAAATACATGCATTATTTATACTGTTATAGTGCTCTTAACAGATCACACCTAGTGGAGTGATTTTACTGTTTCTTATGTAGGGTATGACAGTTTATTTTAGATCTGTGCAACCACATATAGAAACAAGTGTGTCTCTACCCATTAATGGCATCACCAGTAGTTCACCTTCACCTGACACATTAGTTCTTTGGTAAAATACAGCTTATTTTTTGAATTCCTAATGTTCTAATTGATTTTAAAGCCAATAGTTTTCCGCAGTTGTTGTCTCTTTAACAGATTCATTAACTGACATCTGTAACACAGGAGAAGGTCGGATAAGAAGAAACCCTTGATAGTTCACTTTTATGTTGTGCATCGTAGTAAGGCTAACTCTACTTTAGTGAAATACTAAATATCAATAAATTAAAACTTTTCTTCTAATGCTGGGGGTCAGGGAAACATCTACCCCATGGGCCAGTCCCGTAGTGGGGTTAAAATGTTCCTAATAGACTGCTGAGCAGAGTCTCCACTGGGCTAAAATTTGCCAGCCAGACCCTGAGAACAGCTGGAGAACACTAATTCCAAAGTTGAAATTTAGTTTCAGCTTCCCCCACTGAGGAATCAGCGAATGTCTGAGAGGGGAGAATCTGCATTTTTACTGCAGCTATTAATAAATATATTGCTTTATATTCCTAGTTACCCTCCATGTTCTGTTCAGCAAAGCCTGTATATCATGCCGGTTTGTTTCCACTGCACTGCTCTATAAAGTGGTTTTGGTAGGAAATTACACAACTAAGTGAAAGAAAAAAAGAATGAATTTTGTTAGTAAAAGTTGAAGAAGTAAAGAGGGGCATATTTAGAAAATAAGCATAATTAAAGTAAAAGTTGGAAATATTGCTGCTTACTGGTGCTAGAAAGACAACACTATTTATATACCTGCATTATTATAATCTAAATTTGCCTTGATTAAGGGCCATGGTATAATTTATATTTATAGATGTCACAAATTCCCAGCCTGTCCCAGATACAGCAATCTGAACAACTGTTAACAATGAATACACCTTTTCTGTCACCATGACCGATTTATTATGGTGTCCTTACGTTCACCAGAGCCACTTATTAATGTTTCACACTTAAATCATATACACATGTAGCATGAGCCTCCCCGGGCTTTGCAAGTTCACAAAGAATCATGGAGAACACACTAGATTAAATTTATTTAATCTGAAAAATGTTTCCAAGGCTTCGTTACAAAAATGAACAACAAGACATACAATATGTTGCACAAATACGTTTCAGTAAAATAAAATAGGAACTACTTACTAGTTAAGACCTGGTGTGTGAGGGAGCACAATTGAAAAATATGGGACATTTCAGTCTTGATAGACCTCCTCATGAAAATGTACAATTTAATGTCTAAAGCAGAACATTTTATACCCTTCTTACAGGCTCTTCACCTCCACCTTAGGAATTACATTTTCAATTAAGTCAGATTGATTCCCAAAATGACACAGAGCTTTCCGAAGTAAATTATTACTAAGATATGTTTGGGCACCTCAGAGAATCTCTCACCTCTGCACTGCTTGAGTGGCTAGATGGTTTACAACTTTGGGACTTCAAACTCCTCCAAGATCCTTATCTATCCCGTGCCTGGCTAATTTCAAAAGATTGTTGACACTTGCATTGGTTTAAACTCATGTAATTTAGCAAAGCACACGTTGAGATTACATTACAAGGTTACATAAAATTTGTCATACATGAATTCAACAGAAAACAACAATCAGTAATTATATATACTGCATAATCGTCACAATAGATATTAATTCTCTGGTGTTATGAACAGCATTTACAATTGTTTGCACTGACTTGACCATTAAGACTTCTTAAGCATGTTTTCATAATGTTTCCTCCTTTTGAGTAATATGTTATTTGCAAATAATGCCGGTATGACTTCAATCAAATGATGACATAAAATTGGTTTGCTTCAATGTTAGCATTGTTTTTGAGTGTTTATAGCATAGTAGTTTCACTTGACTTTTTTGAGTTTTTATAGCTGCCATCTTTTAACAAATGCAAACTTGCTTTTATAATTTCAAATATCTTGTTTTTATACATCTAACAATTACCAAACTGAAAAGCTGCAAAAAATAATACAAATTAGCCAAGCTCAGCCTATTTTCTGTGTAGCATCTATGTTGTCTTCTGTGCAAAATAAGTCCAGCACTTACGGTAACATTGGTTCACCTGCTCCTTTGCTGCTCACTGACTTATGTGTAAGAGTTCAAATCCTCTGCTCATTTTTCTCATCCATTTTGCTACCCTTTCTTCTCTTTAGCTACTGTTGAGGCTATAGAGGCCGATGAAGGTAATTGGCAAGCCCCCTTTCTGTTGTAATTGCAGCAGATAAGGGCCATGCTGGGTGTATTCATTTTGCTGTAGCTTGTTAAAAGTGTGTGGGTGTTGGGCTAACGATTGTGGCTAAGTATTAACCAAATGTGCTTGCTTTAAAGGGGAATGTAAAACAATAATTGGCCACTGCTATCTGTGTAACAATTGTCACGGTTGCAACAAAATGTATATTTCAACAAGGTAATACAGAGTGATTTAATTGGTTTCTCTTATTACCTTGACTTTTCATCAGCCTTTCATAAAAAGAGCTTAGTTTGTACACATTACGCAACATACAGATAATCCCATTTCCATTTACCACCCAGATAGAGCCATCTATCCGATTGCTGCCTGGTTTTATGAAAAAGCAATGCACCAGCTTTGTACATGTGAGAATAATGTTTTGTGCCATACAAATGATGTCACAAAATGAGGTGATCTTTAAGTAACGTAATTTAAAACTTTTCTGGATTCTACTGGTGTTTTTGATATGTATCATATTTATGGGAATCCCTAATAAAAGTCACCTAGGTACAAACATTTTTCAGAGTGATCTTAGCCACAAATGTTCCCCTTTAAAACAATGTTTTCAGTTGTATTTTATTCTTGAATATGAGCTTAACTTCTACATTTATTCTAAATTGGATGCCTATAATCGGTTTTGTCCTGGAATAAGATCATTGATACGGTAAATGGAAATTTTTGAAACCCACTCACAAGAGAAAATACAACTGTTTTCTAAATAGCAGCACTTTGGGCTGTTATTTATGTTGGAATTGTCTATTCCTATCAGCAAAATCTAATTTGCAGTGTGCATTGTTGTTGCCAGTTTGGCTGTTTTGTGTGATTTATGTGATTCTGTGTTGTGTATAGTATAATATTGGTGTAAATTCCTAACACTTACTGGGCCTCATTTACTAAACGGCAGTAAGTCAGTTATATATAAAAAAAATAGTTATAGACTCACTCTTCTCTTGTATTTTTCTTTTATGATTTTATTTATTTAATAAGTTGCAAATATACTGCACACTTGAAGATTGATTATGCTCAGCCATGTATTATACATCTTAAGAAAATTACATTAATTTTATTATACAAAATACAGTATTAACCAACTTTAGTTTAGTAAAGCCCATGAATATTCACTTGCAACAATTTTATATAGCCAAAAAGCCCAATAGATGCCAGATTATCTACCATATATGCTTTGCTTATTCCATAGATTGATTTCACTATATCTAAATAAAACAAAAAAAACAATGGTTACCTTTTTTCTTGCTCCATGTGTACTGTATGTACAATGTTTATACAATGTATAATGTCCCTAACATTGATACTGATCATGTTAAGGTACTGTAATGCATCTATCATAGAGACCATTTTATATATTTATATGTATCTTGTGAAAACATTTGCACCACTTTCATTAAGATAACCAAATAGATAAGTGTGCTGGTTACATCCATAGCAATAAAGATTATTTTAACAATTCACCATTAAAATGTTGGAATAGAATACATGTGAATTAATAGCCCAAAGAGTAAATCAGAAATCACTATTAAAATTATAAGGCATAAAAATATTAATACACTAGCTAGTTACATTATTTTTTGTGTACATTACGGCCGTATAGTCAATTGGTCTCCATGTCTGATCAGCAGAAGACACACTGAGAAATCAGCTCTTGTATAATATATATAAACTTCACAAGGCTCACTCTAGTCTTCTCTTAAATCCCACATATGGGATTTTCAAATGTATGACCAACTACAGCATCTGTTTTATCTCGTTTTGTAAGTATTATAGCTGTAATGCATTGAAGAATGTATTGTAATAACTAGGACTAATGACTAGTATTTTATCTGCAATTTACAAATTTACTTCCAAATTTAAAAAATAAATAAAATGTTGGTCTTCATTTGTTTTATTTATAAAAAAAAATCCTGTTTTTGTCATAGTCAGCCTGAGAAGCTTTGATATGGCCTTTGCTTTTCTTCCATCCTACCCCTTCCATGCTTCTTAACCTAATCTAATTACTGTGTGCTTTAATATTAACATGAGATGTATAAAACAATGGGGTCTTTTTTTTTTTTTTTTTTTCATTTTTTTTTTTTTTTAAATTGGCCATTTAAAAAAGTTCATCTCAAATAAATCAGCGATATAGTTTCAACTTCTATAGTTTTCTTTGTGTTACGGTTGCACCATAATTTTGGGAATAACTAAAATGTATCAATTAATTTATTTTCTCTAAAACATCAGGGCTGAGCAACCTTGGCTCACAAGATGTGTAATATTAGTCAGTTATAGTCTTCATACCCAAAATTCTCTTTTATAAAAATACAAGATAATGTAAGAGAGATATTGAAAAATTAAATTAACAATTATATTTTTTTATAAATTTATTAAAGCACAAAATATAGATTATATTTACCAGTACAGTTTTGGTTGGAATGTGTATTGAAAAGGTTATTTTTATATGTAAAATTATATATTTTTGGTAAGTATTAAATAAGCTGCCTATGTATCCTATATTATATTTTATTTAATAAATAATGTTAACACTCGGTTGTAGTGCTGTTATATTTGTTTATAGATTACAAATTTTTCATTGAATTATAGCGAGATTTTTTTGACCATAGTTTAACAATTCATTAAAAATTTTGTACATCTTTATTTGTGCTTTTTATTAATGTTTAAAGTGTCTCTAATTATATGTATATATATACAAATTGAGTATTTGCAGTAAAATTAATGTCCGTCTATAGTTTGTAACTGATAGGAACTGGTTCCTTTTTAGATATACATAAAGTTCATACTGTTAGATATTCCATCAATTTGAACTATTATTTAATAATTTTATTTATATTATATGTAAAAAGTTAAGTCAACAGTTTTTCTTGGCATACTATTTTTAAATAGAAATATTAGCTGCTTTTATTCAACCAAAATTGTGGAAGTTTCACAAAGTAAAATAATAATCACCTAGCCATGTATATATTTTATACTTTATTTTGTTGGCTGTGGAATTTGAAATTGCTGTATTAGTCTTTACACTTCCACACGTATAAGGGATAAGTATAGCAAGGCAGATTTATTTTTTATTTTTATTAAATCAAATGGTTTATAAATGAATGCCTAACTCAGTTTACATCAAATGTATTGCAATAATGTTTATTTCAGTGCACTGTTTAAGGGATAACTACACTTCTTGAATTAATATACCAAATATTAAATACTTCAAATCATGTAATGCAAAAAAAAATCTGAAATACAAGTGTTAAAAATTAGTTGGACTCAAATAGATAGCACTATATATATATATCTTATATTTTTTTGGGGTGGTATTATATTTGCTTTAAAGTTTTCAATCCAATGTTTATCTCTTTCCCACTCCATATCATGTGTTTGCAAGTTTTCTTGATTTTTATTTTTTGGGGGAATTTCAGTATTTTTTGGTGATCTTAACCAGGGTTTCATTTTTTTGCATTCTTTTAAATCCTCTGTCTAGCAATCAAAGGATTCTCGCCACAGCATAAGATCACAAGCTTTGAGGAAGCCAAGGGCTTAGATCGCATTAACGAAAGGATGCCACCACGCCGAGATGCTATGCCTTCAGATGCCAATCTTAACTCTATCAACAAGGCTATTTCTTCAGAGACCAATGGCACTGACAGCAATGGCAGCAACAGCAGCAATATTCAGTGACCACTTCCTGTCCATTAATATATATTTTTTGTAGCTGCAAGGCATGATGGGATTGCTGCTCATCAGCAACTGGGTGATCCTGGTATTGGTAAATGCTACTTACTCTTGGGGTTGGTGTTGAATAATTCAGTTTACAGTGTCATTTAAAGAGAGAGTGATCTATTTTAGTGGAGGTATACGCCTCATCTGGATATGCCTATAAATGCTTGTAGAAAACATACACACAAATATTGCTTACCTATATAGAACATATTTTCCAATGACATTGGGAATATCTAGTTACATTACTGAAAGGCCTTCTTTTAGTTACTGACCATACAGTGCATATTTGTCTAATTTCTTACTAACTATTGTATGTTTACATTTGCAGCTCTAAACTACAAATAGACATTAAAACATTTTTAACATAATGTACAAACTAAAATAAGGACTATTTATTAATGATGTTTTGTTACTCTTGTCAGCTTGGCTGTTTTCTCTCCCTTCTTCTCTCTGTGTGAGGTGTCTGCAGTGCTTTATTGATAAATGAATTGCAAGCTCCTCCCAACAGCACATGGGTTACACATACCATTTAATATGGGCAGTCTTAATGCTACTGGTGCTGAGACACGGACTTCAGTGCATTGCTTTGGCAGCATAGGGGACAAATGGCAAAGAAAAAATAGATTTTAACAAAAATGTAAGAATGTTGAAAAATTGTTAAAAATGCCAAAAAGGAAAGTTTCATTTTGTACAGATTATGCTTACCTCAGGTTACATTATTGTGCTTGAATGCCCTTCTTATTATACAACACATAGCTTACTTATTTGGCAGTGAATATCTTTTTTTTTTTTTTTCCTTCTTTTTTTTCTTTTAACAAGCAAAACTGGAATAACAATATCTATTCTCTTAATTTTTTTTGCTGTTTTATCTAAGGTTTTTTGGTAAATAAAGTATTGGTTGTGGCTTGCTGAATTTTAATATTTATGAGTGGTGCATTTTTAAGTATAGTGAACAAGACACCATATTAAGTGCGGTGAAAAGCATCTATATTCTGTAAAAATCCGCCTATGCATGTTTTTTAAGACAAAATGGCTGTATAGGCCTGTATGGGACTGTAATGCGCTTAGTGGTTGGACTTATACTGGAAATGTATGTATACTGGCATACTTTATATTCTCTTAAAATGCTTAATGCCTTTGAAATTTTGTAATCAAACAAAAAGAAAAAGCTTTGAAAAAAAAATCTAAAAAGGAGAGAAGTATATTCGTAATGTTTTATAACATATGCTTGTCAGTGCACACATATATATGGTTAGCATGTTTAGCAAAAATTTGTGAAATTTTAAAATAAATTTGTGGTTACATGTGAAACTCTAAGTGCATGATAACTGTTAGTGTCATAATAGTTTGGTCATTCTGTTATGTGCCACAAATGTGTAATTCTTTTCACTTTTTTCCCTTTATAATATGAATTACGGGTTATTACTGACTCCTCCTGGCAACAAATGGAAAAAAAAATTAATTGAATTAAGTCCATTGATATTTTCTAAAAATTGTTTAAGTGCCCAAGTAATTCACTACAGCCTAAAGCCTTGCCTTTGTAATTTGACTTCTGAAATGTTGGCAATCGAAGCATGCACGTGTAACAATGAAAAAAAATATAAAAAAACATTTTATATTACTACTCAATAAAATGTGCATGAACTTAAGCAGCCGTCTGCTTCCTGGTCTTTTTCTCACAAGTGATCCTGTTTATTTTATTGACTGATGAAAAAAATGTTTAACATTATTATGTTGTTATTTAGTGCCAACACATTCTGTAGCTTCTATACAATTCTTCATACATGTATCCCTGCACCAATGGAGCTTAAAATATAATTTATTTTTCACACAAATATATACACCAAGGGTCAATATACTTCCAAGTATGATTTCTTTTGTACTTTGGAAGGAGACTTACAAGAAACCAAGGAGAACATAGATGCTCTATGCAGATAGAACTCTAGTAAGATCGACTCAAGGTACCAGCGCAAGCAAGGGACACAATGGTCTTCAGTGCATTTTCTTATAAATTGACCGTTCCATTTGATCCACAATGTCAACGTACTTTTGGTAATTTTTGTATATTTAAAAGAAAAGAAATTATTTTGCGATCTCTGATGACATGACTCATCAGATTGTTTTAAATAATAATCTGTACTATAATAAACACTACTAATCAGCTAATAAAACTGGGTGAATCCATGTGGCACATTCACTGGTAGATTATTTTACAAGTTCTCTGCATTATCCGTTATAGTATTCCTACATCCTAGAATCTTGACTTGACATTGCTTGATTCTTCAGTGCATTAAATAATAGCAAAGGATAATAACAGTTGTAATAGTGAGCCAATTTTGTTTAGCAGGGTAATACAAAGTATGACCTTTTAGTTTTGTAATGGTCAAAACAAAATTTAGATCACTGCTTTCAGTATTTAGCGACATTCAAAGAGGTGGTTAACTGGGTGACAGTCATGAAAACACCCAGAAAAAAGGACAACTGGCGTAAAAGATGTAATAGAAAAAATATTTTACATAGCTTAAATTAATGAGGTTACCATATAATCAATAATGTCTGAATTAACATCGGGAACACCAGTTCACAATCGTTGCTAAGATTGAAAAGTGCTTCACTTCCAAGAAAATCTTCACATCGAGGAAATCGGGCACAATGTCTCCATCTGCCAGAGAAATTCCAAAGAGTTTCACATACCACACTCCTTATAAATTTTTCAGTACAATAATTGTAATCCAATACTAATGTTAGACAGCAAATGGCAGTAACACTACATCTACTGTATACATTATAAAGATAAATAGCATATCTTATTCTGGTAGAAGAAAGAACACTAGTGGGTATATTTACTAAACTGCGGATTTGGAAAACTGAAGATGTTGCCTATAGCAACCAATCAGATTGTAGCTGTCATTTATTTAGTGCATTCTACAAAATGACAGCTAAAATCTGATTGGTTGCTATAGGCAACATCTCCACTTTTTCAAACCCCAAAATTTAGTAAATCTAGCCCTAGAGGTCTGATTCATTAAGGAAAGTAAAAAAAAGAGTTAGTTTTCTCCTGGACAAAACCATGTTACAATGCAAGGGGTGCATATTAGTTTATTAGTTTGCACATAAGTTAAATACTTTCTGTTTTTATCATGTAGCACACAAATACTTGTTGGCTTTATGTTTACACTGAAATTTAAAGTTGATCTAGGACATGTCCTATCCCAACTATAAATCTGCCGCCTTATTTTAAATTGAGCTCCCCCTTCAACTAAGCATAGATTTGCCAAGATCCAAAGTCGCTCAATTTATTTGGTTTTACTTGCAATTTTATGCATGTAAATGTATGCATATTTTTCTTGCATCATGCTATAACTCCATTAAATCTTTAATATCCACATGCAATTTTGTGTGCAAACAAAGGTTGTTTGCAAAATAATTATTTAAAGCTAATGTATATCTGCACATAATTCAGTTTGATGTTGGCATGAACGGTAAGTTTCAGACTAGTAAACAATCTGAAGTACATCACTCAGCTGTTTTAGGTAATTTACCATCAAGATGACATTTTATTATATAACTGATCTCAATAAATACAAATCAGCACAATCTATAAACTTATTGATTACATAAAGTAACCCTACACTATATACAGTAAAAAAAATAATTATTTTCTTCAACTACATTTATAAATTAATTTATTAAATTAATTTTATATTTTAAGACTTATCACTTGAGATAAACCTAAAACAATTGCACACCTATATAGTAGAAGGTTCTCATTTGCCTTAGTAAGAAACTAATACATTAGAGGAGCACTCCCAGTTAAAGGTTCAAGTTACCAGAGATGGGGAATGTCCTGACAGTCATGCCAAGTGGATGACTTTTTCATTCAGAGTTGTAGAGGAAAATCTGCCTGCACCAGACATCCTTTGAGCTCACAGTTACCAAGCAACACTTATCCGGGCACTGCCTTCTGGCCGCTATTATAATTTGCAAAGACCCCTGTCCAGAGACAGACACCCGTGAAGGACACCTGTAAGACTCCTACACTTTCTCCTGACCATTTTCTCCTACTCATTTTACTGCATCTAGTGACCTTATTTTACAAAAGGGAGCTTT
The DNA here is from genome assembly GCF_038048845.1 of Mixophyes fleayi. Taxonomy (NCBI): domain Eukaryota; kingdom Metazoa; phylum Chordata; class Amphibia; order Anura; family Limnodynastidae; genus Mixophyes; species Mixophyes fleayi. The sequence continues at coordinate 143,363,099 of NC_134402.1, forward strand.
TCCTCCCCCATAGACCAGGCTTCAGACATGCTAAGAAAAGAAGTTGTAGTGTACCACAAGGATATCTACAGAGGCCTGAATGGCTGCAGCACCATCCTTAAATACAAACTTGGAGGATACTACATCCAAATCGACTTTTCTCCCACAACACGTCAAGGAGATCAATCATTGGACTCTAGCGCCCACATTATACCTACCATCCAAGTGAAGCTGTGCGTGTGCCTGATTTCTACCCTGGGACATGTCAACATTCTTCTACCTTACTCTCATCTCCTTATATGGAGCTAAGACAGCATATCTTACTTTCTCATACGTTGACATATCCCTTATATAAAATGAAACACTACTCATACTGGTCAATTTCCTGAAAACCCATGCCATGTTCTACAACTTCACCAGAGAGCGCCAAAACCTCACTTCTTATCAAGCCAAAACTTGAATTATACCATTACTGATCATATAGCTTTACCCCCAAAACGTCTCTGCCACTCACTAAATTAAATTACATACTCAACACATCTCCTTGACTTTTAATCAAAATTTCAAGAGATGTAAACTATAAAATGTCCACCTAAAAAACATTCTCTCTCCAGACCTCAGTCTAAAATTTTTCTCCCATCTGAAAATAGCATCCTGGTCACCTCTAGTGGACTATTCCCTGGACCCCAGATACACTTTCAGACACCATGCCCAAAAAAAATCCTCAAACTCTGACCATTTACTTACCATAAACCAGGGGTAGGCAACCTGCGGTTCTCAAGGTGTTGTGAAACTACAAATCCCAGCATGCCTTGCCACTTATCTGCTGGTTATCTACTGGCAAAGCATGCTGGGACTTGTAGTTTCACAACACCTAGAGAGCCGCAGGTTGCCTACCCCTACCATAAACCAATTCATTCAGAAGTGAGCGTCCTCCAAATGCAAGAAACCTAGGCAGGGGTGGACCTAGATTTTATTTTTAGGGGGGGTTGATTTAGCATAGTCATGCCACCCCCTTCATTCTGATTGGCTGGTTCCCCTTGGCCCCACCCCCTTTGATCAGCATCTTGGCCATTTTAAAAGTATGCTTGTGCTTCTGAAGGAGGGGGGGGGGGGGGTGATTGGCTCGGGCACCCCTCCCTGGATCCACCACTGAACCCAGTAGGATCAGGACAATTGGGCCAGGAAAAACAATATCTGAGTCAAAGGAATTCCAGAAGAAATTGAACTTCCTTCGCTAGACAACTACCCAAAAAACATATTTAGATAATTATCCCCAGCCACCCCTGAGTACCATTTACTACTGGACACAACTCACAGAGACCTAAACCCTCGCTCTCAAACCCCCACCCAATTACGCAATGTAATTCTCCAATTCCACTATTGTACTTCAAAAGAAATGGTGATGGGAGAAGCTTGCAAACTACTTTAATTTGCCTATGAAAATGCACAACTTCAAATCTTCCAAAATCTTGCTATGCTGTTTGTACAGTCTTTACAAATAGGCCTCCTATTTCATATTATCCTTACAAATAATTCTATTAACCCTAATAATTGTTATATTTTGACAAGTGCATCTTAGGAATTGTTTCTGGAAAAGTCACATAATTTACAATCCATATAAATGTGACCTCTTGTAAAGGTTTACAGGTTTAAATTTGATGGAGGAGGGATAATGGTATAGGACTGTTTTTCAGGGTTTGGACTAGGCCCCTTATCTCCAGTAAAGGGCAATCTTAATGCTTCTGCATACCAAGTCATTTTGAACAGTGCTATGCTTCCAACTTCCAAAAAGACCTTCCCCAACAGTTGGAGAAGGCCCTTTTTTATTCCCACATGTCTGTGCCCCAGTGCACAAAACATAAACTACAAAGACATGGTTTGATAAGTTTGCTGTGGCAAAACTGGACTACCCCGCACAGAGCCCTGACCTCAACCCATCGAACACCTTTGGGATGAACTGGAACAGAGATTGCAAGCCAGGCCTTTTCATCCAGCATTAGTGCCTGACCTCATAAATGCTCTACAGAATGAATGGGCACAAATTCGCACAGAAACATTCCAACATGTTGTGGAAAGTCTTCCAAGAAGATCGCTGCAAAAGGGGGGACCATTTTCATATTAAAGTATATGTATTTGAATACAATGTCATTACAGTCCCTGGGTCAAGCATCCAAATACTTTTGTCCATATAATGTATATGTATGTATGTGTAAAATATATATATATATATATATATATATATATATATATATATATATATATATACACAGTACCAAAATCTTATCCCCAACATAAACACTGCACAGATAAAAAAAAATGCTACAGAATCTCAGTACAATAAAAGGAATTAAATTTATTAGTGTTGGACCAAACAGCCATCAAACTCAAGCAAACCTTTTCGGAAAATGGGGACAAAGCTGTTAAAATTTTATCTTTAAGACTTTGATCCAAACATTGTAGCTGGAATCTTCTAGCTATAAACAATTCATCAGAAACCCACATATATAGTCCTAAAGCCATTACAGAAAATATTTATAGATACTATTTCAACTTCTATAAATTTACCAACACACTCAGGCCAGCTCTCTTTCTTGTCAGAAAACCACATTAACAACTTTCTAGCTAAGGTAGACCTCTTACGTTTTAATGCCACACTTTGTGCTGAAATCACAACCGTAGAAAGATGCCCTAGAAATTAAAGATCAGAAGATCAGCAAATCACCAGGCCCAGACAGTTTTCCAGCTGCCTATTACAACATTTTTTTTATGATTATTTCATACCCCACATTCACTCCCAATTTGACTCGGCCTTCCAGGAATCTCCTTTTCCAAACACTATGCTAGAAGAAGGGATTTTGTGTGTCCTTAAAGAGAGAAAAGACCTATATGCCAGGTATAGACCCACATTGCTTTTAAATAACACTATCATGCTCTATGCCAATATCCTGGCTAACCACCTAAATTAGGTCTTGTCTACTTTGATACACTCAAAACTTCCCTCTATCGTTGAATAGAATCACAAAGGATATCTCCTCTGGATAGACCCTTAATAATATCATGACAAGGTAGCTCTAAATATGAACATGCTCCTTAATTTGTTATATTATTTACAAACCTTACTTGTAGCAGTCCCATATTCAGTGTTTGTAAGGGTGCACATGACATTTTTCAAGTTCATATGTAACAGGAAGCTTCCAAGGATCAAACAATCATTTTTTAAGATATTAATTTTAGCAGGAGGTAGAGGGCTACCCTATACCAAACTCTACTGCAGGGCCACCCATTTAGCAGAGAGCTCATAGACATTTACTCCTCTTGGTAGGATTGCTTAGGTGGACATAGAAACTAAATTTTTGGATCTCTATGTGGTCAAACTTCATAAATATAAATGTGGTTTTTCCGACAAGGTCAAAACCGTCCCCCCATACTTAGTTTAACATCTAATCTAAGTAAGTCTCCCCCCAACCTTTCTGGAGCAATAAGCCTCTCTTACCTTAACTAACATAGGTATGCAAATACTTTCTATACTGTGATTATTCCCCTCCCCATTGCCATATTGTCATCCTATTATTCAACCATTAATCACTTCTTGAACTTGTTATTTGTGTGCTTTAAATAAAAAATGTAAAAAAAAATGTTAACAGAGTTGCTTCTTCCACTTCCTGGAGCCCTGGCAACTGCATGTTGAGACATTTTTCTCAAGGGCTCCAGAATTGCTGTAGTACAGCTCTGGCAAAGAGACCCAGTGTTAGGTAATTCAATGTAAGGTAGAGGCAGGAGAGAAGTTCAAACAACTGTGAATTTAATTTGAATATGTGGACTACCTATGTCCATACTTAAAATGACAGACAACCTGCTGTCCCGCTGGATAAATGGGTTGCATGAGTACTTCCAGAGCCGTAACTTATAATTCTAGCGCCTGGGGCGAGAAAGACAAATTCCGCCCTCCTAGTCCTCAACTTTACCCAAATGAACCTAAAATATTGCTAAACTTAGCCTTCCTTCAGCATTGCACTCTGGGCGGTCGCCCCTATCGCACAGCCTAGTTACGGCCCTGAGTACTTCACATAATCTTCCAGTATCCTGTTATTTTTGTTATATTCACTTACATAATTGAGCAAATATGGAGTTATTCCTATTTATATATCAATAAAATATATTCAAATGACATTGCTGAATTTGTTCTATTTGAAGCATGTTTTAGCTTGGAATTACCAATTTTCTTTTCATTTCATATTTTTACTTCAAACTTTATGTCCAAAACAATAGAAAGCTACTTATCCTATATTGAACACTTTCTTAAATGCATCACATAGCAAAAACAATTCTTATCAACAATTAAAATGACTGATAGTTTTACCAAAATAGCTGTTGCCATGGCACAAAAATAATCCTTGTTGTCAAATGAGAAATAAATAGAATGTTATGGAAAACAAAACAATACTCAGATTTAGTGAGTGAATTAATTACAAGGCATATCACTTGGATTAGTGGTGTTTTAAATAATAAATTAGTCCATTTATATCCATTAAATATATATTTTTCATTCAGCAAGTGTTGGTATTCTACTTAAGAAGGGTTGTACTTGCAAGTTTGAATGAATGTGTTAATTAGCTAATTACTGTCAGAAGATATATTGAATTAACTAGCCAGATACAAATAATCACAGCAATTAACTATCACATTGGCACAACATCATCCTCTGGGGGTTAGTTAACATGAGATGTACATCTCCAAGTCAGCATTATAGATTCAAAGGCACAACAACATTATCTGTCACATACTGAAAAATGCTGATACAATTATTGTCAAGAAGCTTACAGCTGCTCAGCTAAACGAAAAAATAAATATGCAGGTAATATATGTGACTCCCTTCCTTACTCCTGACTAGCTCACTCTCACTACCCTTCCCATATGATAAGCACCACTACACTTATGGGTCTTTTTTTGCACGCCCAATACATAACACTGTTATACAGTTACAAAATGGTCTTTCTTCCCCAGACTTTCTTTTTTACATTAGTAAAGACCACTGATTGTTATTTTCAGCACCATAATAATGTGTTATTTTCATTTCATAGTATTTTTCTTTGTTTTCTCAATATTAATAATTGCAACGGAAGGGGGCTATGTTTTGTTGTGTTAGGTTGTGCTATCTTCGTGCAAAGGGGTCAATTTATCAAGCTGCAAGTTTCTAGCGGGTTTAAAATGTGGAGATGTTGTCTATAGCAACCAATCAGATTATAGTTATCATTTATTTAGTACATTCTACAAAATGATAACCACAATAGGTTTTTGTCACAATTACCTTGTAACAAACTTTTTCTAAAAATATATATTGATCATTTTAAAACTTAGTTGCTAGTCACCTAATTAACTTTATTTGTTCGATTTGCAATCAATAAATCTCTACACATTCTCTGGACACTGGGAATCATCATCATCATCATTTCTTCATAAGTAGTGATCAAACTGTGCAGTGCCTGACAGTCAGTAACTGTCATAGAAATATACAACTTGTAATTTTGCTGGCCATTAGTATTTTCTCTTATGATATTAACTCTCTACCCCTGTCATTCCCCCAATTCTTTTTTTATTATGTTTATATTAAGTATGAGCTTAATTGCATTAACACAATTATGAATGTTGCTAAGCTTAACAACATCCAATACAAAGAATGTCTATTTATATCAATTCATGGCCCAACGGAGCTTACAGTCTAAATTCTCTATCACACAACCTACCTGTATGTTTAAGCACTCTGGGAAGAAACCCATGCAAACACAGGGAGAGTATACAAACTTCACACAGATAGTGCACTGGTCAAATATAACCTATAGCCCTGTGAGGTCAGGAAAACCCCATTTCTCATTGATCCATTATCGTATTGTACTTTATCTATGAAGACTGTTGTATTATAATACTCCATATTGAAGGTAAGTATCTAATATGAACAGGTGCAGATTGGATACATAAAGTGGTCCTGGAAAAAATTCTGAAAGTGGCCTCATGTGGACAGGACCAAATCAAGTGTAGGCAGGGCAAACACAAAAAAGAGGAGGGATTAGTACAAAGTTGATTATGCCATCAGAAGGCTGAATATTGCTAGACTTCCCATTACATACCACCCTTCCCCCAACATTCCCACTCATGGGACAGAGCCCTAAATCAGGACTTTCCCACTGAAATTGGGACAGTTGGGACGTATGGTTATTGGTGCACTCGCATAATGGCTGCCTCCTCTGTGTATGAGTGATGGGTACACTAATCCATAGAAAGTAGGACAAAATGAGCAACTAAATTTAGCAGTAGGGACCCAGTACCAGAAAATGTCATCACAAAATACATGTTTGTGTTTATTTAGTAACATAGTGCAGAGGAACTGCCAATATAGAAAACTACAGTTGGCAGACTGTCCTGCTCTCTCCTACCTGTTCCTGTTGCTTTTCCTACCTGTGATTGCTGGTGTCTTTTGGTCAGATGAAATTTAGAAAACTCCAACAAGCTCCGGTGTTAAATCAAAAGCACCCATGTTTAATAAATAAGCTTCCCCTCTGCCCCAACATTAAAATACTAGTATTCACGTTTAATAAATAAATCTATTTTCCTCTCTACAAACAGCCCAAGCAATAAATTAATAGCATTTACAGTTAAGAAATATAACCATTTCCCATGACCATGTCGGCATTAAATAATTCATATTTAATAATGAGCCCTCTTCCCAAACGCATCTCCACATTCAATTAATAGCTCCAAACTACCCCAACATTAAATTAAAGGTACCGTGACCTCACCTTAAATCAATAGGCCCCAATATTAAATTAAATAGCACCACCATAACCCCACAAATAAATTATTAATACCCACCATTAAATAATTAGCACCAACCTGAAGTCCACCATTAAATTAATAGCCTACCTCCCACCCAAATTAAGATAGAGAGCGCCCAATGCCCCAGGAATATATTCACATTTAATAATATCACACACTGCCATCAGCCCCCCCTGCTGCAATCACACACATTGCCATCATCCCCCCTCCGCTACTTTCACACACATTGCCATCATCTCCCCTCCGCTGCGCTCACGCACACATTGCCTTCATCCCCCCTCCGCTGCGCTCACACACATATTGCCATTAGCCACCCCAACTGCGCTCACGCACACATTGCCATCAGCCCCCCACTGTGCACACACACTGCCATCAGCCCCCCCACGGCGCTCACACACAATGCCATCAGCCCCCAAGCTGCACTCATGCACACATTGCCATCATCCCACCCTCCGCTGCACTCACACATACATCGCCATCAGCCCCCCGCTGCTCTCACACACACTGCCATCAACTACCCGCTGCACTCATGCACACATAGCCATCATCCCCCCTCCATTGCGCTTACACATACATCGCCATCAGCCCCCCGCTGCTCTCACACACACTGCCATCAGCCCCTCCCTGCACTCACACACACTGCCATCAGCCCCTCCCTGCACTCACATACACTGCCATCAGCCCCCCCTACACACACACTGCCATCAGCCCCCCCTGCACTCACACACACTGCCATCAGCCCCCCCACTGCGCTCACACACAATGCCATCAGCCCCCAAGCTGCACTCACGCACACATTGCCATCATAGCCACTCGCTACACTCATGCACACATTGCCATCATCCCACCCTCCGCTGCACTCACACATACATCGCCATCAGCCCCCCGCTGCTCTCACACACACTGCCATCAACTACCCGCTGCACTCATGCACACATAGCCATCATCCCCCCTCCATTGCGCTTACACATACATCGCCATCAGCCCCCCGCTGCTCTCACACACACTGCCATCAGCCCCTCCCTGCACTCACACACACTGCAATCAGCCCCTCCCTGCACTCACACACACTGCCATCAGCCCCCCCTACACACACACTGCCATCAGCCCCTCCCTACACTCACACACACTGCCATCAGCCCCTCCCTGCACTCACACACACTGCCATCAGCCCCCCCTGCACTCACACACACTGCCATCAGCCCCCCCACTGCGCTCACACACAATGCCATCAGCCCCCAAGCTGCACTCACGCACACATTGCCATCATAGCCACTCGCTACACTCATGCACACATTGCCATCATCCCACCCTCCGCTGCACTCACACATACATCGCCATCAGCCCCCCGCTGCTCTCACACACACTGCCATCAGCCCCCCCTGCACTCACACACACTGCCATCAGCCCCCCTGCACATACACACACTGCTATCAGCCCGCCCTGCACTCACACACACTGCCATCAGCCCCCCTGCACATACACACACTGCTATCAGCCCGCCCTGCACTCACACACATTGCCATTGCCTCAATAGGTCAGAAATGTTTTACCATTACTGCAACTTAAAAAATATAGTGCTCAATAAAAAACATAGGTGTGCTGTGAATTGACAAACCTCAATATGTGCTAATAACATTTGAGTTGGTAATAAAGTTAAACTGTATGAGTGAATAAATAAATGTGTAAATTACTATTGATTTCATAACTTAACATCCCATGGTGAAATAATAAAGTGTAAATATGTGACTAAACTATTTTTTAAGATGTGATAACCTTTAATGGAAATTGTGATCTACAATTAGAATCTCTTATAATATTGGTGATGATTAATCTATTTATATAAAAAATAAAATATATTTTATAGTATTATCCTCTCGTCTGAGGTAGTGAGCTACAACATTCTATTCTCCTGCTATATATCATGCTGAAAGTGCATGGGCAGCACGGTGGCTTAGTGGTTAGCACTTCTGACTCACAGCACTGGGGTCATGAGTTTGATTCCCGACCATAGCCTTATCTGTGTGGAGTCTGTATGTTCTCACCGTATTTGCGTGGGTTTTCGTCTGGGTGCTCCAGTTTCCTCCCACACTCCGAAAACATACTGGCAGGTTAATTGGCTACTATCAAATTGACCTTAGTCTCTCTCTCTCTCTGTCTTTGTGTGTGTGTGTGTGTGTGTTAGGGAATTTAGACTGTAAGCTCCAATGGGGCAGGAACTGATGTGAATGAGTTCTTTGTACAGCGCTGCGGAATTAGTGGCACTATATAAATAACTGATGATGATGATGAAAGTGCCTTTAGATTATTTTCTGCCCAAGACATAATCTTTGCTACTTCCTTCATCTGTTTCAGGGAAATTTTTCTGTAAATTATTTCCTTATCAGCTCCAACTGGAGATTGCAGGTATGGCCAAAGGATTATTCCTATGGTGGATGTGAACATCCCCACCAATCTCAGACTTTCTTGAGTATTGCTGCTGATCTTACAGCTGACATGCTAGGCACTGGATGGATCTTTCCTGATATAACAATACTCTCTCCTGAAATGGAGACTGCATTCTGAATTTCCTATCTGACGAATGTCATCCATGTAAGGCTACATCTGGACCCCTTGTTTCCTCAGTTTGACTATAAGTGTAACTAGCACCTTGATAAATGTCGCCAGAGATGTTGCCAGCCTGAAGGGTAGGTAAGTGAACTGAAAGTTTTGACACAGTACGCAAAATCTGAGAAACTTCCTGTTATGAACAGCCTTGGGATGGGGAAATAGGTTTTTTGAAGATCTGTGAATGTGAGAAAGTCCCCTTCGGCTATGGACATAAGGATGGAATTTACAAACTCTATGAAGAAATGTCTGGCATGGACAAATTAGAAATCAGTGAAACCAATGTGTGCTCCTTCAAATTAATTAGATGTGTACTGTACAAGTGAATAACATCATTTGATTAAGTGCTGCCAGGACCATTAACACCACTGTGTATGTGAAAATAAAAAATAGCCCAGCGCTTTGAAATATACAATATATAAATAACAATCTGTCAGAATATACATGTTGCGACTAAGGATCTTAACATAAACCCGTAGAAGCAGATAAAGAGATCTTCACCTATAGCAGCCGCCTTTCCTGTAGAGTTCGTTATGATCACAGGTACTCGGATGCCCCCAGGTCATATACTTAAGGTAGTACAGGTGTATGAATGCACCGTAGCGCAGGTAGCAGTCAGTAGAATCTAGCGTAGTCAGAAAACAGGCCAAGGTCGTAGGTCAGAAGCAGGCAATGTGGTGAGGGACAGGCAAGATATCAGGGCTGGCAGTGATCAAAGGAGGTCCGGGTCACAAAGCAAAAGGTCAGGGCAACAGGCAAGAATCAAGTTCAAATAACAAAGCCAGGGGTCATACACGGAAAATCCAAAACAGCAACAGGTTCCAAAGGCACAGGAGCAGGCTAGTACACAGGCTACTGAGAACTATAATCGGCATGGAGGCTAAGCCCTCCCTGCCTTAAATACCAACACTGACCAATGGCAACAGAGAGGACCAGCCAGCTAATCAGCCCCAGGAGGTGAATAATTAATAAATAATTCCTACTGCTTTGTGCACGCGCCCGGCTGCCCCTTATGCTGAGACGCGGTGCACACACACACAGCGTCCCGACCGTTGTCTAGGCAACGGCTGGGGCGAGACAGGAATTCCCATGACGACCGGGACGCTACCTGCAGGCACAGAGAATTACGGTGGCCTGAGGCACTGCCGCGACTCATGACAATACATAAGTATTAGAATTTTGTGCACAATATAGCTATATTGGAATAAGCTCACCTGCCAACATCACAGCATCTAATGTAGGTGAGTACCTAACCTGATAAATTAAAGAAATGTGTATAAGTGAATAAAATCATTTGAGAAAGTGTTGCCAGGACAAATTTGTTGCTGGAAATCACAAATTTGTTCAATATTATCAAATCTAGGATTGTACAGAAGAACCCTGATGCCTTTTTGACCTGGAGGAGTCCAAAGTAAAAACCTGTGCCTTCTTGACCTGCTGGAACAAGAGAAATTGTATGAGACTATATAAATGTTTTCAGACTATTTTGTATAACTACTAATACTGCCTTGACAGATAAATCTCTGGATTGAACAAAAAAGTTTCCTTTGGAATACTGATGGAACTCTATCTCGTTTATAGAATATTCCACACCCACTTATTTGTGATAAAGTGGGTCCAAATGTCTGCATCATGTGCTCTTTTGTCCTCTACTTGTAGCACTGGGAGCTGATCCCGTTAATAATCATTGCTGAGTTCTCTGATTTGACCTCCATTTCTTTTGTAAAGCACAAAAGCATTGCTTAAAATATAATATTCTGTTTGCCATATTGCCTCCCTAGCTTATAGTTCCTTATGTTCCTGAAATGCTAATGTCTCCTACCTTTATGGTACTATTCCCAGTGGTCTAGTGAGGACAGGAAGTGGGGCAGCCTCCGGCCATCTGTATCGCGCTACTGCGCAAGATGGCAAGGAAGTTCAGCTTTCCCGCCTAAGAGAACAGATTCTTCTGTAGCTGTATACTGTTTATTGTTATATATATTATATATGGGTTGGGTACTGTATAGCGACTACCCAAAATCCGACAGCACTTTAGCCGATAGCATAACTCCGATTGTCATGTTCCCTACCATGCTGTCACATCGACTGCTTGCAATGCATCCTGGAAACAATTGCGGACAATGAACATGGCGCCGTGGAGAAATGACGTGAACTTAAACTGCGACACTGACATCCTTTAAGGTGGTCATTTAAGGAAGAGCCGCGTCTACAATGTAGAATAAACATACACATATTCACACACATATATATATATATATATATATATATATATATATATATACAGTCAAGTTCATAAATATTGGGACATCAACAAAATTCTCATATTTTGGGATCTAGACACCACCACAATGGATTTGAAATGAAACTAACAAGATGTGCTTTAACTGCAGACTTTCAGCTTTAATTTGAGGGTATTTACATCCAAATCAGCTGAACGGTGTAGGAATTACAACGGTTTCTATATGTGCCTCCCACTTCTTAAGGGACCAAAAGTAATGGGACAAACTAAACAATCCTACATCAAACTTTCACTTTTTAATACTTTGCTGCAAATCCTTTGCAGTCAATCACAGCCTGAAGTCTGGAATGCATAGACATCACCAGATGCTGGGTTTCATCCCTGGTGATGTTCTGCCAGGCCTCTACTGAAAATGTCTTCAGTTCCTGCTTGTTCTTGGGACATTTCCCCTTCAGTTTTGTCTTCATCAAGTGAAATGCATGCTCAATCGGATTCAGGTCAGGTGATTGACTTGGCCATTGCATAACATTCCACTTGTTAGCCTTAAAACACTCTTTGATTGCTTTTGCAGTATGCTTTGGGTCATTGTCCATCTGCACTATGAAGCGCCATCCAATGAGTTCTGAAGGATTTAAGTGAATATGAGCAGATAATATTGCCCGAAACACTTCAGAATTCATCCTGCTGCTTTTGTCAGCAGTCACATCATCAATGAATACAAGGAAACCAGTTCCATTGGCAGCCATACATGCCCACGTCATGACACTACCACCACCATGCTTCACTGATAAGGTGGTATGTTTTGGATCATGAGTAGTTCATTTCCTTCTCCATACTCTTCTCTTCCCATCACTCTGGTACAAGTTGATCTTTGCTCATCTGTCCATAGGATGTTGTTCCAGAACTGTAATGACTTTTTTAGATGTTGTTTGCCAAACTCTAATATGGTCTTCCTGTTTTTGTGGCTCACAAATGGTTTACATCTTGTGGTGAACCCTCTATATTCACTCTTGTGAAGTCTTCTCTTGATTGTTGACTTTGACACCTATACACCTACCTCCTGGAGAGTGTTCTTGATTTGGCCAACTGTTGTGAAGGGGGTTTCTTCACCAGGAAAAAAATTCTTCTGTCATCCGCCACAGTT